>NC_084505.1:29287626-29355126 GCF_024500385.1 Phyllopteryx taeniolatus | reverse complement strand
GCTCACTGAACTGAGGTGTTGCGCAGTATTTTGATGTCATGCATGATTGTTCACAAGTCACACTTTTGTCTGAATTTGGAACCTATTTTTACCACAACAAAATTGAAAAAACAAATTGTTTGACTTTAAAGCATTCCCACGTATATTTTAATGATTGTTCTGTAATGGCTGTTGGTTTTTCATACAGTATTGTAACGTTCCTTTTAATTCCACAGGTTTGGACTCAGCAACAAATTTGAATCAGAATTTCCGTCAGCGCTTACGGGAAAGGTGAGTGGCAACATAAAAGGCGCCGTTTGATCAGCGTTCTCCTTTCCACCGGTGTCACATAATCGATACGAATGCCTTCACTCTTCGCCGCGCCAGGTGGCACCCGAGGAATTCAAAGCGAGCATCAACCGTGTGAACGGCTGTCTGAAGAAGACGCTGCCGGTCAACGTGCGCTGGCTGCTGTGCGGCTGCCTGTGCTGCTGTTGCACGCTCGGCTTCAGTTTGTGGCCTGTGATTTGCCTCAGCAAGCGGGTAACGCATGCGCGCACGCACGCACGATTGGCACGCAAACGTCACACTGGTCTCACAGGCGTACATTTTTCACTGTCATCTTCCAGACAAGAAGATCTATAGAGAAACTTCTAGAGTGGGAGAACAGCAGACTCTACCACAAGGTGTGTGAAGTTGATACCCCTGCTTGTTTTCTTTTTTTTTTTCTTTACCTCGTACTCAACTGCAGAGAGTAGCTGGTGTTTAATTGAGGCCTTGCGTAAGGATGGCGGCCGACACGCTAATGTCTGCCGATTGGCCGGCAGGGATTTGTTGCTCTTACGTGATCCATCCATCCATCCCTCCCTCCCTCTTTGTTTGCTCTGTTTTACAAGCAAGCTTTGAAATTAGCCATTCTGGTGAAGTGGTGCAAAAAAAAACTAGTGCAACAGTGGCTGTTACATTTTTAGCCGTTCATTGACTGAGACATATAGTCAAATGCAAAATGAAAACACTCACAAGGCGCGGGGTCAAAAAAAGAAAACTATTGAAATTTTTTTGTTTTTTTTAAATTGAAAAAACATTTGGAAAACAACTGTCAATAGGTGAATCGGTGGGTGCCGAAACGCGAGTATGCAGGGTCCCCGCCGTGCTGCCACATTTCTTCTGCTGACTCAGCTTCCTCTCCTTATTTGTTTGGCAGTTGGCAACGACATTGTAGGTTGCATTACCGCCCCCTACAGGGCAGGGGTAGATCATCATCATCCTCACCTTTTGACAAACGTTAACAGCAAAGCAGATTTACAGAGCTTTGCTGTTTCTTCCTTGTTCCAGCAAAATACGAGCTGCTAAGATAGGAAAGAGGAATCGACAAATATCCGACTTTATTGGAGGTCTGCACTTGTATATTGTATGTAATTTTGTATGATCTATTTGCAGCTGTGTTTGCATTGGCGACTGAACAAAAGAAAGTGTGAATCCAACAACATGATGGAATATGTAAGTAATGTGTGTTGTTGCTACTTGGCAAAGCATGTGTCTACCAAAAAAAAAAAAAGTGTATTTTCATTTAAAGATGCAGCGGAACCTTGAAGGTCAAACACATTCCAATTTAAAAATACAATTTAAAAAAAAAAAAAAACTCAACCGCGCAGACAATTTTTAAGTAACATTTTAACATTGTTCAACTTGAACTTGTCATATTGAAAATATATAAAAATGGAACTTTGTCAAATGTAAAAATATTTTCCTTCCGTTCATTTTCTCTATCGTCTTCATTATCATCGGTGTGAAATATGAATTGGCCTTTATACTGCCCCCAAGTGGCAAAGGTGCGTGCACAAGAAAGGCCAGCACAATGTGGATTGAATTGAATGAAAAAGCCTGACAAAAAGTCTTTGATTCTTTTCGCATCTTATTTAATTATGTTGTTCATTTATGTTTTTATAGAGTAGAGAACACTCTAGAGTGCTACTTTTCTCATTAAAATACATTTGGCAACATTTTAGGTTGCTTTTTGGAGAGGCTGTAATGGATGAATGGAATTTGCATTCATTTGAATAGCGAAAGATTATTTGAGATGCAGCTGTTGGTCAACGAATTAATTCAACTTGTATCTCAAGGCACCGCTGTCTTAATAACATGTAAAAACAATAAAATACTCATTTTCTTCAATAACGTGTAACAAAACATAATGTAGTCTCGGGCCTGGTACACTCTTAAAAGACTTTTAATCTGCTCCAGAGCCCACACAGAGTTGAAATCGTTTGTTTTTGTGAAGATTCTGTTCCACCGCCCATCTAGAAATCTCGCGTGAACAAACGTGATCTAAAAAAAATAAAATAAAGACGAAGAAAAAACACTTCCGAAGGTTGCTGGAGCCGAGAGCCTTGTTAAATGGCGACGTTCTCAAAAAAAGACTTGCTTTGGAAAGTACTTCTTGCCGTGTGGGGTACCCACTTTTCTCCGTAAAATGGGATCGGGTGAGACGTCTTTTGTTTTCATTTTCATTCGTTCCCGCTTTTGTCCGTCTTGGATGCTTCTTTGATTATTGTTCATTATTTAAGTTTGTCGGCCCAAACTGTTTTGGACCCAAAAATTGGGACGAATCCGCACTTAACACACGTCAGACCTAAGGACAATCTTATAGTTTTAGTCTTATAAGACGTAAGATTGTCTGGCGTTTGATGTGCTCGGTTGGGCGAATTGGCAGAATCGGCACAAAACACAGGTGGATTGTGTGTTACATTCAGGTTTATGTTCTTTGCTCCTTTTTAGGAAAGAGCAAAATATGTAAAATATAGTTTTGGGCAACTTTTTTTCCCAGAACGCTGGGTGGAATTGCACATTTGACGACTTGAGTGCAGTTGGCCACTGAATATGCTTTTTATTGATCAGTAATTTATGTTTGAAATTTTTTGTAAGTCTCACGCAAACATTGAGACTGTGCAGTGTTGCAAAAAATAAAATGTGCCTCAAAATGTCTCTTTCTCTCGTCACCGTCAGGTAATCCTAATAGAATTCCTGCCGAAGATCCCTATCTTCAGACCCGACTAGCCGATCGCATCTTCACAATTGTCGCCGTTTGAGATTTTTGTTTACAGGGCGACATCGGCCCTCTTTTTTTCTTTTTGGACGACTTCTCCTCCTTTTGGTTTACAAGCCCAGCATCCTAATGAGTGAACTCAGGCGAGCCGGCGAGCTCCCATGTGATGCGGATCGGGCAGGCGGCGCCGTGGATTTTAGGACTAGCGCTGGAAACGGAACTCTCTGAACACTCGCGGGTTTCCAGATTGGAGCGCAGTGTGAAGACGGTGACAGGAGCGCCGTCAGACGCCGGGCCGCCGCCGAGCCACCACATCCAGCCCGGTGCTTTTGAAAGCGTCACGTTGGCTCGCTTCGCTTCGCTGTGCGTCGCCTGAACTCGGAGACGATCGCACGCTTCACACTGTGGGACAAAAAATGCCCTGCCCTAAGTTACCATGGCAACATGCAAGGGAGGCCACTAGTGATGAAGAGATGACTCCCCCCCCCCCCTAACCATTTTGGTGAAAGCAACGGTGTGAAAAAACTGTGTGTGACATCACATTACAGATTATGCATTATTTTTCTGAATGGCAGGCAGCCTTTTGTTTTGTTCAAATTCCTCTTTTGCCAAAGGCATCTTATTCCTTTTTTGGTTCTTTTCATTTGTCAGTGTGTGTGACGACGTGTGAGCGTGGGACCTTCAAAGTCGAACAGTTTTTTGATTTTTTTTTTAGTTGTCTAAAACCTCCAAGGATTTAAAACATTTAACTGTCATATAAGTATAAACTACTCACTATTTTGATTATCTGTGATGGACCAAAAGAGATGTAATGAGAGTGTTTGCACAGTGATACTGCCACCTATTGGTGGTGGTTATATCTTTCTGGAATGAACAAGCGGTGCGTGTCTGGATGGAAAGCCGTTTGAGCCGTTACTCGGTATCTTTGACGTCGAGCTTCCGAATTGAGTGAGGACAGAGCGCATACTCGTACGTGGACCTTCAAGGATCGCGAATAATTGCTCAAACAGCTTTCCATATGTCTTGCATAAAAAGCAAAACACGTGTGGTGTTAATCCTTCCGACACTAGCTCAAGTCTCTCAAAATTTGAAGTTGAAGAATGATTAACTTTTGGGGGGGGGGGAATCGCATTGAACTCTAAATCGTACAACCTTTGAACTTCGGAGCTTCCAGTGCTTTTCGTTCGTAGTCGTGTGTGACCTGTAAAAGAACACTATGGATGTGAATGTGATCCTTCACAGCGCCCAGGGAGGTTTACAGCTGCGAGTGTGGCCCAGATGAGGAAATCGGACCGTTTCTTGCACTGGCCAATGACTAAAAGTCGCTGAACTTGTTTTCATTTGGAGTTTCCAACGCAATTAGCGTAGATTCCCGAAGCTGTCGTGAGCTTACCTCTCATTGTTTTTCATGACCTTTGGAAATGTCCCCCATTAAAGGTCATCACTGTTACCATTCAAGTGCTTATTAATACGTTCTGCTTAAACAGATTCTGTGACAAGGCACTGCTAGTGAATCAAGATTAGCTTTTTACAAGATTTGTAACTAGGGATGGGCATTTGACTACATTTTCTTGACGATGGAGAAAAATAACTTTTATTTTATTTTTTTTCAGCTCTTTTTCTGAAAGTTCCAAAGTTTTGAGCTGGCCGCAGGTGTTGTCGCCAAGTAGCTCAACTCCCAACCTTTGTGAATCTTTACGCCGCAAACTAGTCGGGACCGACTCAAGAGCGCCCCCCGCGGCTGCAGTCAGTTAGTGTCGCTCGAGACGCGATTCAACAACAATTCATTCCACACGACGGACAGGCTTCCTAACAATCAATTGGTCAATGATGCCCATCCCTCTGTGGAAGTAAGCAGCGTGTGGATGTGGGTCACACTCAGGGGATTATCATCGATCATCAATAAACATGTAGCACAGACAGGGTATTTTCTATAGTTGTCCCACAATGCTTGAATCTCTGTTTGATACAGTATTAGCCCCAGCCTTCCCCTTCCAGCTATTCCACTTTAATGAAGGAAGTAAACACATGCAACCGCTTTGCGTTGTTTTATATGTAGCGCACGTTCAAGATTCCCAGCCCGGGCATATTTTGCGTTGCGTTTAGCTGGAAACGATGCAAGAAAGTGGCACAACCCCATAAGTCGTCGTCATTCATATTGTTGGAAAATGTGCTCTTTTTTTTACTTATTTATTTTTAATTTTTGTTTTTTGTTTTAATGCAAAGTGCTGACATTCCAGAGGAAATGCAATATTGTGGCATCATTCTAAAAGATCCTGGTATATTCTAACACAATCTACAGACAGGGCTGTTGATCAAACTTCTGTGGCGGGCCACATTGCGATTTATGACTTCCCTCAGACGGCCATTCTGACTGAGACCAGCCGGCTCGTATTATTGCATATACAGTACACAATAGATGGATAACTGACCGTGAAAACTTTGTTCAACTATTGTTCAACTTATGGCGGCACGGTGGCCGACTGGTTAGAGCGTCAGCCTCACAGTTCTGAGGTGCGGGGTTCAATCCCCGTCCCCGCCTGTGTGGAGTTTGCATGTTCTCCCCGTGCCTGCGTGGGTTTTCTCCGGGCACTCCGGTTTCCTCCCACATCCCAAAAACATGCATTAATTGGAGACTCTAAATTGCCCGTAGGCATGACTGTGAGTGCGAATGGTTGTTTGTTTCGATGTGCCCTGCGATTGGCTGGCAACCAGTTCAGGGTGTACCCCGCCTCCTGCCCGATGACAGCTGGGATAGGCTCCAGCACGCCCGCGACCCTAGTGAGGAGAAGCGGCTCAGAAAATGGATGGATGGATGTTCAACTTATTTGAATAAGCGGTTCGGTGATGAGGAAAAAAAAAACGCTGTGGAATATTTCAATGTTATTAAAAGTAAAGACAATTTGCAGTTTAGTAAGAAAGGTGAAGTGGACGGACACACGTTATTGCTTTAGAGGGCCTACTAAAATGAAACGGCTGGCCGCATCTGACCCCTGAATCTCCTGTTTGACTCATCATCTAGCATTCTAATCAGTATACTGTACGTTTAAACTAATGGATATGCTGAATGTACAGTATTAATCAGCTAAATGTAAAAAAAATGATTTCCAGTGACACTTTCACTTCCAGCTGAAGAAACAAAATTTGCTTCCAACTCCAAATGTGGCCAGGTGCTGAATCATTTGAGGTTACTGGGTCGTGACTTAACGCTATATTGGCCTGTCGTGTTTTTGTTTTCTATCAAGAAAGGCTTGAGGTCGTAAATTATTTGCAGATATTTGTGCAGCACGGACGCATAACGGTGCAGTATGCAAACGTTCTGTGTTCATCTCAGACTGATTCTGAAAGCTGTGCAGACTTTTCCGATGATTTTCTGTGTTTGTTTTGGGGAGGAAATGTATCCAGTACATGACTTACATGCAGGTGTGTGTACGTTAATAAATTACCGGGGAAACAGACTACGGACATCGTCCTCTGTATCCGAGTTTGATTTGTGAGCTTGAGCTGAGCTGAGATTTCATTGGGTAAACTAACTTTGACAATCTTATGAGATCCAATACAGAAGGTGAACAATTTTGCTTTTGCAAAGATGACAAGGTTCCTCTCACGTTGCTAAAAAAAAAAAAAAAAAAAAAAAAAGTGGTCAAAATATTAACAACAGCTCTCATGTGTATGAAGGTGTGCAGTTCTACACGGCAAACAACAAGCACAAATAATAATAATAATAATAGTAATGTGAAAGTAATACGCATTAAAGGTAATTTTGCAAGTTTTCTTTTTACCTCAGTTCTGAGGTGACATTTTACTGTGGGGTATAGATGATAATTTATGATGTTTAATGTAAGATTTATTGAAATCTGTTTTTGTGCAGGATCTTATTGTCCTTCGAAGGAACTATGAGGCAATCGTTGCTTCTTTTGGCGGATGGCAGCTAATAAATGTAAATAAATCAAAGTGGCTATTAATCAATATGAACACGAATCTTTCGCCACATAAATCCTGTTGTTGGTGAATACAATAGTTTGAATACCCCAACCTGTTATCATTTTTATTGACAACTCAGTCTAGGTCAACGCGACCTCTTCATATTAAACAAGAAGTTTAGTTTTGTTTTTTTAGCTGGCAATAAATTGCAGAATTGTTTTTATTCCGCCTTGACTGCTGAGCAGATTGTCCAAAGCTTTCATGTACTCCGGGTCGGCTTGACTGAGCATGGAGGTCAGATCAGTGGTCTCGGTGTCTTTTGAAGCTGATCCATCTGAACAAAAACCTGGCAAAAAAAAAAGTACAAATGAATAGAATGGAATGTGATTTAAAACCTACAGTAGTAGCAGATTGAAAGCGAACAGTGTTCCCCTGCTACATGGCGGTTCGTCGCTCGTGCCCTCGCTACATCGCGCAACCGGTTTTTATGGGGTTTTTAACTTTTTACGGTATACAGGCAAGTCCAAATTTAAAGTTGTGCGGCTTCAGTGGAGTACAACGTTACCCCGCAAGATGCTGGGCAGCACTAAGGCTACCGGAAAAGATACAGTGCGATTAAGAGGCAGAGAAGGTCCCCAGTTAAGCTCCAGCAGGCCCTAATAGTCGTCGTTACCACATCGCAGAGAGAATATCGTATATGCCTGTGAGGACTGTCCTATGCTGTTTATGTGTTGCTGCTCCGTCCGTCTCTGTATAAGTAACAGTTTGTTAAAGGTTTGCAGTTACTGTAATATCTATGCTAATTTCTGTTAGCCTGTCTATGGTGTTTCACACTACATGGTAGCAATAAGCCAGCGGACTTTTGACAGATGAAATTTAATGTTTTGGTTGAACATTTCGGTGTTTAAATATATTCTCTAGATTCTCTTTTTTTTTCCTCTTTTGTTGTATGGGTCAATTTGCCATAAACGTCGACTAACAGCCTAAAGCAAGCACGCTATTTGGAGAACTGGTGCTAAGAAGTGTGTTAAAAAAGTGTTTTAATAAGCTTAGATGTGTTTAATGTGTGGGGGGGGGCTATCACTTATCGCGGGTGCATCTGGATCGAATCCCCCGCAATGAATGGCGGTCGACTGTAATTCCATTTTAACGGGCAAAAACATATAAGTCCTGAAATGCGTCACTCAATGAAAGACTCAGGAAAGTATTGAACGGCAGTTGTGTGCCGCACTGTGATTGGACAGTCTGTGTTTGGGGGATGCGGCCTCGCGAAAGGCCGTCTGATGATATTCATGGCAAAGTCAAATGTCCTCACCTTTGTCTGCGTCCAGGATAGCGGGCGAAGGTAAGTCCAGACATGCCACCTGCCTCTTAAACTCGTCCATCTCAGCAGTTGTCACCTTGGCTCTCCTGGCTGATAAACACAAGCAAAAGGTCGACTTTCATCATGATTGTTATTGGAAAACAATATTAATACAGTATGGTGTAAGTGGTGGCCGCTCTCGCTAATGCCTAAAACCCAGAAACTTTTTTTTTCCTTTGTGAAAGCACGCAAATTTTGGATTGGCTGTTACATCTGTGAAATTGGGACTCAAATTTGGAATCGGTGGGCCTGAGGTAAGCGAAGCATCCAGCAAGAGACGCTGTTCCAAGTCTTACTCAGAAGCTGTATGCCCCTGTACACGCTTTCTCCAAGGGTGTAATTGGACAGAAGAAGGATGCAGTCCGGGCAGCTGGTCGTAATGAGAACCTCAGTAGCGGAAATGGGATGCTCTAATACAAACACACAAAAGACAAATGTTTGTTTGCACTTTTTGTGAGCGCAAAGTCCCCAAAAAGGAGCAGGAGGGGCAGCATGGACGTGAATGTTGACAGCTCACCCATGTGGAGAGTGTTGTTGACCAAGGTCAACTTAGAAGTGACACTGTAGCAGCGGCCAAACCTTTTCAAAAAAATACAATAGTTCATAATAAAACACACTGAGCGTCTATGTAGGTTATTCACAATGTAAACCCCAACACCAGCCATACATTTTTTGAACTTGAAACACAAAGAAGGAGTCGCTCTCATTGGCCGGGTAGATCTTCCCCCACACGTTGTCCACAAAGGTCTTGGTGAGGATTTTGGATCCTGGCATGTTGGTACTTTCTGCCGCATACGTCCACACGCCCAAGAACTGCAGCACACGGCCGAAGCGTCACTTGCACACAATGTATCACACGCGCGGACTCGACAAGGGGAGCATCTGACCTGGTCAAGTCCTCGGATTTGCACCCGCCGGGTCAACGTGTCGCAGTCGGCCACGGGAGCCGAGAGGCCCGCGGGCAGAAGCGCGGCGGCGAGGATTAAGAAGAACATCGTCCACCTACGTGAAGATCTCGGACCCGCTCTGGCCGGAACGATGACTCCGACTGCTCCCAGCTCGATCGAGCGCACGTATCAAAGTTCAAGCATTTGTTTACACGTTTTGGAACATATTTTGAGATGTAGGGGAAGGTTTAGGCAATGGTGGGCCCAAGCGTTGGCGCCCGGGCCTTCAGTGGGGATTTACACCTCTTAACACCACACGGTATTACATCATCAATAAAAGCAAAACGATATAACAGCATGCAACTCGCCGCATACCTCATCTGGAGCAGTTCAGAATCAATATTTAATTCATGACATCACAAAAACATGAAACATTTAAATAAAATACATCCTACTCAAGTCGGCACGATGGGCGACTGGTTAGCACAGCCGCCTCACAGTTCTGAGGACCGGGGTTCAATCCCTGGTCCCGCCTGTGTGGAGTTTGCATGTTCTCCCCGTGCCTGCGTGGGTTTTTGCCGGCCACTCCGGTTTCCTCCCACATCCCAAAAACATGCGTGGTAGGTTGATTGAAGACTCTAAAATTGCCCGTAGGTGTGACTGTGAGTGCGAATGGTTGTTTGTTTGTATGTGCCCTGCGATTGTGAGGAGTGAGGAGAAGCGGCTCAGAAAATGGATGGATGGATGGATGGATGGTCATCCTACTCACCAGCGACACTAATTCTCAAATATTTTCTTTATGCGGGTCGCTAAAGACGTTTTGCCAGTCAAAGGTGGCTGATACAAGTTTTGCTCTGGCCAACCAATCAGAGGATGAAAAAATGCTGAGGTGATTTAAAATTGGTTAAAGAAATAGTTGCTAACAGTTATAACTTGCGTCGGTCGGCACTAACTGATTCTGAAGGCCATGGGCAGATTAGACTGACATGGCAGCACATACAGTAAATTTACATATTTGACAGACATTTTAACTTTTTTTTTTTTTTTTTTTTTTTTTTACCTCATCTGCAAATAATGTGGCCCATCTGTACGTTTAAAAAAGCAAAAAAGTTTTCCCAACTCTAATCCAAGCAGTACTCCCATGTGCAAGTGTCAAGAAAGGAAAAGACAAGTGTTGTTTTGTGAGTGAACTTTAACAGCAAATCATCGTAACACACTTGCAATAGGTTTGATTTGTAGGCTTATGTTAGCAGTTGCATGCATAGAAGAAAATAGTAACAGCGTCTCTCCACACAAGTTCAATCAGTTGATAAACAAGTCAAATAGTTTGTCCAGGAGCGTCGCAACCCGCTGTCCCATCTTGGCCTCTAACAAGGAGTTGAAGGCGGCGATTCCGTCCGTGCTCGCGATGTTGTCCGGGCACACTTCTGTGTACATTAAACATAATACTAATATATGTACAACCCCAATTCCAATGAAGTTGGGACGTTGTGTTAAACATAAATAAAAATAGAATACAATGATCTGCAAATCATGTTCAACCTATATTTAATTGAATACGCTACAAAGACAAGATATTTTATGTTCAAACTGATCAACTTGATTGTTTTTAGCAAATAATCATTCACTTAGAATTTGATGGCTGCAACACGTTCCAAAAAAGCTGGGACAGGTGGCAAAAAAGACTGAGAAAGTTGAGGAATGCTCATCAAACACCTGTTTGGAACATCCCACAGGTGAACAACAACAATTAGTGTCCTCAGTTCCCAAACGTTTATTGAATGTTGTTAAAAGAAAAGGTGATGTAACACAGTGGTAAACATGACCCTGTCCCAGCTTTTTGTGAACGTGTTGCAGCCATCAAATTCTAAGTTAATGATTATTTGCTCAAAACAATAAGGTTGATCAGTTTGAACATTAAATATCTTGTCTTAGTAGTGTATTCAATTACATATAGCTTGAACATGATTTGCAAATCATTGTATTCTGTTTTTATTGATATTTAACACAACGTCCCAACTCCATTGGAATTGGGGTTGTTAATACTGTATGAAACAACGGTGAAAAAATGTGTAAGTGAGCTGAGGCTTCTCACCATAGCTTGTGTCCATCATGAGTGGGGAGGGCATCTGGAGACACTTTGCTTGCATCTTGAGCATCTCCACATCAGCAGGTGAGACGCTCTGGTGCCTGCCTGGGGATCAACCAAACAACTTTCAAGCAAGAAGCCATTAACTAAGTAACCACCAGTGAGGCTACAATCAACTAACACAACCAAGCAATAATCAACAATCCGGCAACAAACAAGCAACCAATCAACTACCAACCAAGCAAAACTCAACCAAACAACTCTTAACCACGCAACAATTGACCAAAACAACAATCTGCCAAGTAACAACCAAGTAGCAATTAATAGTCAAGCAGCAAATGTCCATTAAACGGACAACAATCAACCAAGCAATAACCAATCAGCCAAGAAACAAACAGCTGTCACCAAAAAAAGCAAAACAACAAAAACAACCAACCAAACTATGAACCAAGTAACAACTGACCCAAACAAAAAGCAGCCAAGCAACAATCAACCAACCACCAACCAAGTAACATTCGAACAACAATTAGCAAAGCAATAGTCAACCACCAAACAAGAGTCTGTGTAGCTTGTCAGTCATCCAGGTCATGGTAAAGGTCAGAGGTTGAATCAAGGCAACTGGACTCTTCTTGGGACGGATGAGTGTTATGTGTAACTTACTGAAAAGCAGAAGACTCCTAAAAGAGTCTTGGCTGGATTTGACTTCCTCGTAGACCACCAGACAGTCTGAGCAGTCTGTCTGCAGGTACACTTCCTTCAGGTAGAAAGGACGCTCTGGCAAAACACAGACACGCACGTGGAACTCCTGGAAAAGACGACTGGACCTGACCCTAACCCTAACCCTAAGTGGATCATTTCCAACATTTCTCGTGGCCGCTCACCAATCAACATTGTGCTGTTCTCCATCGTCACGTTGTACTTTATACCGGAACACTCGCCATAGCTGGGGAGAAAAATAGGTTTGTTGTCATTGTGGTGGCGATTGCGTCACAGCTGAGCGTGTTGCTTACATCCTCTGCGTCTGGAAGATGGCGAGCACGTTGCTGACGGAGGTGGCGCTGATGTCCAGCCAGATGCTGTTGAGCAGATGCCCCAGGGATCGACTTCCCGGGAGGTCCGAGCTCCCCCCGATGTACAGCCAGCGCCCCAACATCTGTGTGCAACAACAAACATGAACGGCGAAGTGCTCGGGGTGTACGCCACACCAGAAATCGCAATTTGGTACAATGTTTACGGTTTAGATCGCATTCAGTACAGGCAGGCAAATGGGAAAAAAAGTGTCTGTCCGAGTTTAGTGTAAACAGGGACAGATTTAATGACATTTCAAAGAAAGCATCAACAGCTCAAATCTTTTCTTTTTAGGAAAAACAGAGCAGAATAGTTTGTCTTGTTTTTCGCTGTCATGCAGACAATTAAGCGCAACTAAGCATGAATAATAGTTCAATTATCACCTCAAAACTGAGAATTATAATCTTCATAAAGGCAGAAGATGTTTATTCAGCTTTTGTACAGTATTGGCTCTCATTTCACAGGTGTCAAACTCAAGGCCTGGGGGCCAGATCTGGCCTGCCAACTAATTTTTTATGGCCCACAAAAGCAAAGCATGTGAACATTATGTTTCTTGCTAAATTGATTTTTTTCTTTGTGATTAGAAGTCATGGAAAATAGCGGCAAGCAAATATTTTAGTACACAGCTATTGTCTAATTTATGTTTGGTGAAAATAAATGCATGTCGAACCAGTTATGAAAATCCATTTAGAAAGAGATATGAAGTAGACACACCTTGCTTTAGTGGGCCACATCAGACTTTGTTGTATACGGAAACATTTGCTTGCTACTATTTTCCAGGACTTGTGCTTTATAATCCAGTTTGTCAAATCATAGCAATGAAATGCAGGGGCAATTGTGTAGATGTAATAATATATTGCGGTGATTATACATGAACAGTATATGGTTTTCAGTCTCACGGCCCTCTGAGTCAACCGTAATTACGATGAGTTTTAATTGTGTACTCGACCAAGAAGCGTGTCAGGAGTGACCTGGGTTTGAATCAATGGAACGGTCAACAGGCAGATGAGACGGCAGGCTTGCACTTACTTGTTCATTGCTGATGTTTATCGGCGTCAGCAGCGTCTCACAGCTCATCGGCGGAGCAGCGCAGCCCACGGAGACGAGACCCAGCCAAAGAACAACAACGCCGCCGCTCTTCATCTTCACGTCTGACGGCTCTTGAAAAATGATTTTTACTCTTCCAGCCGCGCACGTTAGTGAAGCGAACTGAACCAGGCAGATGGGTTTTGTGTGTGGGGGGTGTTTGAACTTTGACCCGTGTGAGGAATGGAAGGAATCTCTATCTAATCGACATTTTACAGAGCAGCTTTGTTGAGGCGATTATCCTCATTAGGTCTAAAACCCCCCAAAGTACCTTAGTGGATAAGTGTGGATCAAGTAACAGAGTAGTTTGATACGTGCATGCGCTTTGCATCACTGCTCGAAAGACTTCATAAGACGATGTGAAGCTACTTCTGATGGCTAAGTGAAGACTGACTGATTCATTCATTCGGTAATTCTGCTTTTAACAGAAAAGGCCCTTGTGGGGTTATGTTTGATATGTCCTCTATCTGCTCTGTTGCACCACAGCAGGAGTATAGAACCTACGGGCCACTGCGCTACTCTAAAAACAAATAAAAGCTCACAGGGACTGGGAGAAAACAAACAAACATTTAAATCACAAATTCTCACAATGTTATATAATAAGTTTGTTTCCATCAATGCATTTATTTTTATTTTTTCAAATTTTACTTTGGTACTAACCTTAGCCATTTCTTTTTAAAAACTGAAATGGTCGCTGATAGAAAAAAGGCTTCCACTGAGACAAAATACTGCAAACTACTAACTGTAAAAATATGATGATCCATGCAGGCCACAGGTTTTGTTTGAAAATATAGATTGATAGATATAGATAAATGAAAAAACAAGATTTGGACCCAATACAGGTTTTTCTTTCCTTCACAATTTACAAGTTAATTTCCATCAAATTCTGTTTTGTTTTCGCAATGTCCATTTTAGCTTTTCCAAGTGTTCTGAGATTTAGACCACTAATCATTGAAATATGCGTGGAGAAAAAGGGGAAGAGCACTCTTAGTACCTACGCTCCTTGAAGGCAACATGAAATAAAGCAGCTATCAATCATGAGTTCAGCCCTTGACTGTCAAAAAGTATGATGGGGAAAAACTTTGATTCTAAATGAAAAATAAAACTAAATGGTACCCCCCCCCCCCCCCCAAAATAAATGCTGATCAATATTGAAAACTGAAAAATAAAACTTTGGAACTAATTGAATGTCATTAATGATTGAAAATACAAGTGTGACTGTAGAGGACCTCAGTATCCCAGAACACATCTTAGGTTTCTCTTGTAGTCCTCAGTCTATGCAAGCAGATGACGGCACCAATTGTTGATGCCACCTTGTGGAGATGTTCAGAGTTGTTTTTCAAAAACTAAAAACAGGTGGGGTATTGTGGACGTCAGACCCATACTGAGGTCTAATTACATATATATGTAATATAACCAGACAGCACGGTGGACGATTGGTTAGCACATCTGCCTCACAGTTTTGAGGACCAGGATTCAAATCCCGGCCCCGCCCGTGTGGAGTTTGCATGTTCTCCCTATGCCTGCGTGGGTTTTCGCCAGGAACTCCGCTTTCCTCCCACATCCCAAAAACATCTGTGCTAGGTTGATTGAAGACTCTAAATTGCCCGTTGGTGTGACTGTGAGTGTGAATGGCCGTGCGATTGGATGGCGACCAGTTCAGGGTGTACCCCGCCTCCCGCCCGAAGATAGCAACCCGTGTGAGGACAAGCAGTAAAGAAAATGGACAGATGGATGTAATATAACCACTTCAAACAACAGTGTATGCATGAATGGAGATGAAAGGATTGTATAATCTTTTTTTGTGTATTGGTATTATTTGAGTTTTTGAGACTATGGGCCTCAGGAAAGAAATTTCAGCACTCTGTACGTTCACACATATTGGGGATCGACAATAAAAGCATGAGCATAAAAAGTGGCGCACTGGCTTATATTTACTGTTTACACTTTTCACTTACAGTTGTTGATTCATTGAAACTCACATTTGTACTGTTGTCGAATTGTTTTATGGTCATATTGATTTTTACTGTCTCTATGGATTAACAAGAAGCTATAATGCCATTTTGCAACACTGAAACGCTACTAATATACAAAATCCTATTCATGTACAAAAATGTATTTTAGCTTTCTAGTTTGAGGCATACCCACGAGTGACTGCTAACACAATGGATAATTAATCCAAGGAGACAAGTTATCAAAAAATGTGTTTTTAATCGAAGTTGACAAACTCTGCAACTAATGGCTGTCTTCATACACAACATGAATCATCATAACAAACAAAACATAAAGGAAACAAGGACCGTGTCGGGAGGAGGCCGAGGCAATGAGGTCATCCAGTGGTGGAGAGATACAAAATGGCTGCTCCTTCACCACCTCCTCTGCTGCAACCAAGCAAGCGACGGCAAGGAAGGAAAACAGCATTGAGCGGCGAATGGAGATTGATGTCGAGAAAAGTGACAGGATGCATCCATCATGGGGGCTTCCATTTTTCTCTCTCATCTTTTGTGGGTTAGACAAACAGACAGACGAACAGATGGCAGGAGAGGGAGAGAGCGAGCGAGAGAGAGAGAGAGAGAGAAAGAGGGAAAAAGAAAAACAGGTGGTGGCGCTCACTCCATGGCCTCCTGGTTCTCTTGGTCTGCACCCATGTCCTCGCTGGCCTCTTTGCCCTCTTTGCTCCTCTTGCTCTTCTTGTGCTTGTGCCTCCGGTGGCTGTCGGTCTCCTCGCTGTCGTGCCGCCTCCTGCTGCTGCTGCTAATGGAGAGACGAAGACCACGTGGAAGGCAAAGTAAGTGCAAAGTTAGCAGCACAGTTGAAGGGTGCAAAAGGTGAGACGGGGAAGGAAAACAAAAATAAATCAAGAGAGAGAAATAGAGAAAGGACAAGGCTAAAAGGCGACCCTGTGACGCCAAGGCTGCAAGACCAGACGGTGGGTGGGAGGGGGCGGGGGGTTTTGAGTTTCAGCTTACCTGCGAGACGACTTGTGGCGTCCCTCGTCTTTCTCTCGATGCCGCCTCTCCCGGTGTCGGTCCTCCTTCTCGCGGCTCGCCCGCTCGCGATGACGGTCCGCGTAACCGCGCTCCTGGTACTCGCGGTAACGATACCGCTCCTCCTCGCTGTGTCAAGACAGAGACGTTGCTCGGTTGGGCAAATATTACACAGGGAGGGGGCCTCAATATTTGCTATGAAGTGCAATCAGTCGACTGAGTAAAAACAGTGTCATGACAGTGTAGACAAAATGCAAAATAAAGGGATAGGTGTCAAACTTGTTTTCAGCACAGGCCACATCAGTTATGGTTGCCTTCAGGCTTAGAACACTTTTAGAGATGGCTTTAGAGTGACTTTTAGAGAAGTGTCCCTATTTTTAGAAACAAAGAAGTTCAGCAGCATGTTTTATTTTGGTGACCAAAGTATTTCGGCCGAAACTTGAAAATGCACCTTTGGGTCATTTTTAGTGGCCGAAAATTCGTTGCATCACGAATTTGAAAAATTGCATCATGTTGAAAAAATGAGTGCACACCAATTAAAGTCTAGTCCTGCGCACTACAAGTTAGAAGATTTTGCTCTCACCTGGTGTATCCGATGACTGAGGGGCTGTGATCTCGCTCCCGCTCCCGATCTCGTTCTCTCTCACGCTCACGCTCATGCGTCCTCTCTCGGGGCCGCTCTCTGTCCTTGTCTCGCTTGTCGTCCCGACGGGAATAGTAATCCCACGGTTTGGAGTTATCCATCAACGGGGGCCAGGAAGTAGGCACGCCTCCAGACATGGGGGGAGGGTAGGCCCCTGCAGACCAAGCGGCCGTGGGAGGGTTTAAATGTCTACTGCTGATGAGACAACTATGAATGATGCAGAAAATGAGATTACAAGTTGCCTACCTTGAGGGAAGGGATACGGGGGAATAGAGCGCCCGTCATAACCACCACCATGGCTGCAGAGAAAATGCAAGAGATGGTAACACTGTGTGATTTTCCACTTCTGCATAACAAGCGCGCCAGCCTAACGTAGTGACATCCCAGTCAGTTCAGCTGGAGAGTCAGCAAAAGTGTATAGGCCATTGCTTGTTATTAGTAAATGTTTGTCTGGGAGGTACAGCCACTTGCGTGTCGGCCGTCAACATACAACCTGTGACGTTACTTCGGTCGTTTTATTGCGGTGACAAAAGTATTTTGGTCCAAAACCGAAAATGCTCTTTTGGGCTATTTTCCCAGCCGCCAAAATTTCGGTGCATCACTACTGATTAGCTTCTTCTTTTAAACCAGAGGTGTACAAACTTTGTCTTCCAAGTTCCACATACAGAAAATCAAAGAAGACAAAGGGTACTTTAACATCTTGAATTTATTTAACACAATAAACCAATCCATCAGTGTAGGTAAAATATGTGACGCTATAATATATTCTCCCCGTGCCTGCGTGGGTTTTCTCCGGGCACTCCGGTTTCCTCCCACGTCCCAAAAACATGCATTAATTGGAGACTCTAAAATTGCCCGTAGGTGTGACTGTGTGTGCGAATGGTTGTTTGTTTGTATGTGCCCTGCGATTGGCTGGCAACCAGTTCAGGGTGTACCCCGCCTCTTGCCCGATGACAGCTGGGATAGGCTCCAGCACGCCCGCGACCCTAGTGAGGAGAAAATGGATGGATGGATGGATAATATATTTATTTATATATGTTGTATAGTTAAACAACAGCTTAGTAATAAAGCAAAAAAGCAATGATTTTTTTTCTGGATTTTTGGGTGTAGAGTGGCACTACGGAATGATGTGTGATTGCCTGAAAACAAGGAAGTGAGAGATAAGAACAAACTTCTCCTTCCTTGCCACCCAGCGTCGAAAGTAAGCACTGTGGTACATACGATGCAGGCAACCGCATTAAATGTTCATTTTAGTCGATGCTGATAAGAAAGTGCATGGCCACAATTTGGACACCGTTAACATAAAATCATGCAAACTTTTTTCAACCAGTCCCCAAAAAGAAGCGGACTCGAGAATCGTTTGGAACCGGAATCGAAACGAGAAATCGTAATCGCTCAAAATCAAACGATGCTAGACCCGCCACTATCGCCTATTTTAAAAATCGACTATTCTATCAATTATTCATTAATTCATCTTCCATTCCGCTTATCCTCACGCGGGTCGCGGGCGTGCTGAAGGTACACCCTGAACTGGTCGCCAGCCAATAGCGGTGCACATAGAAAAAAACAACCATTCGTACTCACATTCCCACCTACGGGCAATTTAGAGTTTTCAATTAACCTACCATGCATGTTTTTGGGATGTGGGAGGAAACCGGAGTGCCCGGAGAAAAGCCACGCAGGCACGGGGAGAACATGCAAACTCCACACAGGCGGGGCCGGGAATTGAACCCGGGTCCTCAGAACTGTGAGGCTGACGCTCTAACCAGTCGTCCACCGTGCCGCCATTCCATCAATTAATCGAGTAAAAATTTTACATTGAAGTTCTTTGCAAAATCATTTTTTTCCAATTTCTGTTTATGAACTGATTTTGGTTGTTTATTTGGTTTTTTTTTTTAATGATTAAACAAAACCAAATAAACAAAATTTAAGCAATATTAGACAAGAGGGAGTGATGTTCCACTCAACAATCTTTTTGAAACTGAGAGCAACTTCTTGGGTACTGATTAATATGAATGAAGGGCCTACTAGTTTGATATATGCTTCTGATGCCGCTTAAGGTTACAGGTTATTCATACTACGGCTGCAAATCACGATTAGATTCAACTGACTATTATTTTTTTCCCAGAAACTGATGATGATTTAGTTCCTGGTTCAGACTAACTTTTTAGAAAAAAGGCAAAAATGTGGATCATTGTTTTCCATAATAAAAAAAAGATGTTTGCACATGCAGCTGTTTTGACAAACAATCAGTCTGCTTTCCTGAAGAACCACAGAAATGAGATTAGATACCTGGTATTAACTGGTTTTGCCAATGGAAAAATGGCTTAAGCTCATATTGCATTTTACAGCAAAAATATCAGGTGCTGTCATGTGTTACCTGTCCATAGTGGGAATGATTGAAGGCGGGGGTCCACTCGGCGGAGGAGGAAACCCAGGCGGGGGAACGGTGATGGGTAACCCTGAGAGGGACAAAAACAAGAAATTCAAACAACGTCATTCAGCTTCACGTTCCATAGGAAAGGCGTCTGCATGAAGCTGACTGGTGGTGAAAAATAGCTTTGGACTCACGAGGCGGCGGGATGAGCGGGGGTGCCGAGCTGACGTTGGGTGGAGGCGGGAGGAAAGGAGGCGGGGGGATGTTTGGAGGCAGCGGTCCGGGGGGAAAGAAGGCGGGCATCTTCGCGGGGGCGGAATCGCCGTCTGATGTGGAGCGTTCAGAGATTACCTGCACGACCCAAAAAACACAAAGTTTACTTTTAAGGATAAGAACGGTAAGTTGTTTGTGTGACAGGATGCTTCTTGAGAACCTGGATGTTATTGCCCTCAAGGTTGTGCCTGCGTCTCCCTTCGACCCTGCTGATGGTGGCGGTCCCTCCGCCAATCACATCGATGGTACCGCTCGTCTTCCTACGAACAGAACAAAAACACACAATCACTCATCGAGCTCACAATGTGGTTGCACTAAGCTTGCTGTACGCCCCTCCCCCAAGGGGCTACAATTTTCTTAACATAGCCTTTTCAAAAACATCAATGTGCAAACATCATGACTTGTCGGCCATTTTCAAAACATCAATTCATGCATTTTCTATAAAGCTTGTCCTCGTTAGAGTTTCCTGCGGACTTTGGGCAAGATGTGGGGGATACACCCGAGACTTGTTGCCAGCCAATTGCAGGGCACAGATAGAGGGAAAAAAACATTCACACTCATATTCACAGAATTTAGAGTCTTCACTTATCCCAGCATGCACATTTTTGGAATGTGGGAAGAAGGCCAGAGCTGAGATTTGAACCTTGAACCTCTTGACTGTGAGGGAGATGTCTCATTTTCAAAACACTTGGGCCATATTGTGAATCTCACCTTGTGCTATTGCAACAACTGAGCAACAAGTCAACACTGCTTGAGGACATAAAACATAAAACTTATAAATAACGAGCAAGTTTTTCTTTTTCATCCCTGCGACTTTTAGCTTCCAAATTAGGCTTTATGTTACATCAACTATCAAACATTTTTTTAGGTGGTCATGAAAAACCCACCAGTCCCCCCATTCTTTTTTCACGAAGGCCGTGCCCACTTACGTATAATAAGACATATCCGGGATAGGCGGGCCAGTCCACTGAGGGGGGGAGATCCTACCGAGAGTAAAGGAAATGAGAGTAACAGACACCAACACACACATACAGGAAGATGTCTTGTTTGAGATGCATTTTTTTTATTGTGAACACATCGCTTTCAGGTTTAATGCCTTTGGTGTCCACCCTTTATGTCTCCTTTTCACCATCGGAAAACTAAATAGGGCTTCTACCTTTCTGTTGTCATGGAGACTGAAATGTCTTAAGAATTAAAAGTACACGGGTTACCTGGTGACCTGACTGGTGGAAGACTTGTACAGGCTGACCGGAGAGGGGAAATCAGATTTGGAAGTGTGAACTGCAAGACTGGGTATCTCCTTGTCGTTGCCTGTCCGGCCTTGTTGGACCTTGGAAGGAATTTTTACGCAAACAAAACACGTTAACTTTGTACGCACTGTAATCATTCCCTTCTCAAAAGGACAAATAAAAGGAATTTGATATACAGCTGTAATCCCCTGCAGTAAGTGAACTCCATGATAGACAAATACCCTATTAAATACACCCTAGACATGTTTTTTCTTACAAAAAAAAAAAAGAAGGAAAATATGCAATATAGCGGGGGATTATTGTAGCACCAAAGGCTAATTTGAGAATAGGATTAAATGTAACCTTGGACAAAATGAGAGCAGTGCTCACTTACGGTGATTTTACTTGTCACCGAGCCTACGGCGGAAACCTCCAGCCCCATGCGCAATCGCTTCTGTTTCTCACAGTAAGCCTTCCATGTGTCTTCATTAAAGCCATAGTTGAAGTAGTCGGACAAATCCGCCCCTGCGCACGCACACACGCATTTGGATGAGATGTCAGACTTAGCCACACTACAATTACTACTACTCGTAAATGCAGACATTGGTTGTTGGACTCCAGTATGAAAACCTGACAATTCAATCCTGACTACGTCGACAGACGAGTGCATGCAAATGTACCCGGTTTCCTCCAGGGCTTCTCCTCAAACGACTCCATGTCCACTTCCAGCACGGGGCCGCCATTTATGTTACCAGGAGCATCGAGATCAACTCCTTTCAGTTTTGTGGTAACTAGAAATGGACAAAGAACAAAGTCATGTATGGCCTTCTGTGAACAATGTTGAGGTTGTTAGAGCTGGAAAAAGATAGACACGCTATAGGACAGAGGGCTACCTTGTCCATAAGGTCTGGAGCCAGGTGTTTTAATGTTGAGATTGACGGGTGGCGCACCATATGGTCTGGAGAAAAAACAACAACAAATAACATGCATCAAATTAGCAGAGCCAGAAGTATTTAGACAGTTTATTTGAATGACAATCATTTGTAAACAGTATTTCAAAAGCATACGCGTATTGTGGAGCGCCGGTTTTAATGTCTCCAATGGTGACACGGACGTCGTCGTCGTCGTCATCGCTGTCGCTGTCACTCTCTGCATCGTCGCCTGCAGCGTCCTCAGTGGCCTGTGACTGAGAAGGGTTTTTTATTTGTATTTTTGAGGAAGAGAACGATATCTGGATGTACTACAATTACTGTCACCAATCAGCGTGCGAGTGGGCTACCTCGGACGCCACGCCGTTTCCTGTGGCATGTTCAGCAGCTTCCTCAGAAGAGGCCTCAACAGGAGCACTGGGGATGAAATGAAACATTATAATTCATATTTAAGAGTAAACTGTCTTTAAAGAAGAAAACTTCCCAGGAGAGACACCGCGTATTCTATGTCGTTATTAACACTTGGGGTCCTTGGTTTACGACGGTGCCGACATATGTCAGTGTGTTCATCTGAGAGGGAGTAACGTTTAATTAACGCAAAGCCGCCCGACGTTAGTAAAGTGACAGTCGATTCACCATAACTTATAGTGATTTCAACAGTAAGTCATGGTGATTTGAAGTCAGTTTTTCCTGATCTTTCCAGATTTTCACCAATACGCAGAGCCAGCAGTTTTGATCCGCAGCATAGTGACCACACGCCGCCATCACTTGCTGCTGCGCTTGTGAGGCGGTCATCCACAAACTACAGGCTTGTATCCCCCTTAGCTCGTCATGAGGTGACGGATATCCTTAAATAAGCAATGAAAATATGAGAAGGGAGCACATAAAAACATTTTACACTACACAACAATACTCAAGTTACAAAAAATGCGTTGTAAAAGTTTTACTTTTTAGAAATAGAACAAATGTTTTGTGTTTTTACATTTTAAAATTGCATGGGGATATTTACCATAATAAATAAGAGTGAACAAATAGGAGTCCTAAATTTCAGCCTCAGGCTGTGAAATGGGTCAATGAAATGAGGAAATAAAATGGCAAAAAAAAAATCAGTTTATGTCGCCGCCGGGAAGACGGAACTCTGGCATAAACCGATGACTCCTGTGATTTGGTAAGAAACATTTCACTGGTGAGTGGAGCAGATGCAGTAGTGCAAGGGTGGAGTAATACTTGTCCTCAATGGCCAAATATGATTTATTAATGGGCCCGCTCATTCATAGATGAGGAAGAAAAGATACCCACAACATGAACAGGATCAGCAGTATAGAAAGTGGATGGATGGATGGAAGGATAGTGAGAGGAAGGCCTAAATTTACCAAGCAGCGGGTGTTCCGTCGTTTTGTGAACATATGAAGTCCCCTTTTGGCCCGTTACCTGTCAGCAGCAGTCGGTTTGGCTTCTTCCTCCTCTTCTTTGCTCTCTGTTTCATCTAAAAACAAATGAGCAAGAGTCAACCTCAAACCAACTCTGGTCTATTAAACGTCACAGTGAATATTCAACGTTGGAAGCATAAATGGACAAGTGAAGATTTGCTGAAACTGTGGTAAAAGCTTGGAATGCTGTCACGCAGCTAAACTCGCCACGGAAGCCAAGTCTGGTTAGCCAAGCTAAGCTAAGTCCCGGCAGGCCTCTTTATTTTGCCAATATTATGGCACTGATAGCTTTACTGGTCGGCATTAATGAGTCATTATCACCGAAATGAACGCCCTGGCTGACATGAGGGGTTATGTTAGAGGACAAAACAGATTTATTGTCATTTTTTTTTACCTCCATACAGCCATTCCTCCTCCTCGTCTCCAGCGCTAGCATCCGTGGTGGCCGTTTTGTCCGCTTCGTCGCCGGCAGACATGTTTGCAAACCTTTAAAGCAGCGTCACTGGAGCGAAGGTTAACAATTCTTCGCTGTGGAGTTGCACGCATAAGATTTCTTCTTTTAGTCGGGACGCAAGTGTGAGGGGGTGAAATTAAGTTATCATCGATTCATCTCCAACGTTGAGGAGACACAGGAGGAAACCGGAAGCGATCGAAGGCGCTCTCTCTGCAAAAGCTCAACGACGACTTGCTGGCTGAGTGTAGGTCAGAAAAGACAGCGCCCCTAGCGGCTAACACGCGTTAAGCTCTACTTGAACGTTTTGTTGGCAGTGAAATACAGCGGTTTTCTCCGGGCACTCCGGTTTCCTCCCACATCCCAAAAACATGCATTAATTGGAGACTCTAAATTGCCCGTAGGCATGACTGTGAGTGCGAATGGTTGTTAGTTTCTATGTGCCCTGCGATTGGCTGGCAACCAGTTCAGGGTGTACCCCGCCTCCTGCCCGATGACAGCTGGGATAGGCTCCAGCACGCCCGCGACCCGAGTGAGGAGAAGTTGCTCAGAAAATGGATGGATGGATGAAATACAGCGGTGCTTTAATGTTGAGATAAGGACTGCCAGTATCCCCCCCAACAAACTTGTAAGTTGGCGACTTACGAGTTGAATTATTTTTGTGGCCACCTTTGTAACTCAAAATACCTCTATCTCAAATCATAAAAAACATGCAGTAAAACATAACATAAATAGAATGTATACAATCAAACAGAGGCGGCACGGTGGCCGACTGGTTAGTTCTGAGGACCCGGGTTCAATCCCCGGCCCCGCCTGTGTGGAGTTTGCATGTTCTCCCCGTGCCTGTGTGGGTTTTCTCCGGGCACTCCGGTTTCCTCCCACATCAGAAAAACATCCATTAATTGGAGACTCTAAATTGCCCGGAGGCATGACTGTGAGTGCGAATGGTTGTTTGTTTCTATGTGCCCTGCGATTGGCTGGCAACCAGTTCAGGGTGTACCCCGCCTCCTGCCCGATGACAGCTGGGATAGGCTCCAGCACGCCCGCGACCCTAGTGAGGAGAAGCGGCTCAGAAAATGGATGGATGGATGGACAATCAAACAGTTGTTCAGCTTCTCTTGGTGTGCATCCTTGACCACCAGGGGCAGTATGATACATATGTACACAGAGTTCAATAGGTAGGTTCTACGACACGTCCCTTTTGACGCTAAGCGAGGAGGGTCAAAATCATCAGCGAATTCCATGTGTGTGAACAGTAAACAAACCAAAAGACCAAGGATGCCGGTATATTGTGCTGCATACAGTTGCGTACAACGCTTTACACTTACGACAAGGGAACTGGTAGTAACCTTTCACATGTACATTTTAAATGTGTGTTTTTTTTTGTTGTTGTTGTTGCTTTTTCTCCAAAATATTATGTATTTATAGCACAAAAAAGTAAACATGAAAATTGGTTGAAAAATAAGCAAGTTCCGACTTAATTTCAATGTCCATGCGTTGCCTTTGATGGGACCGTCAACCTCCCCATCATGGCCGCCATTAGGCCCGTCAGTTAGCCGGGCAGCTACAGTGCGCTGGTGTATTTAGCCATCAATTCTATGTGTCAGAATGAAGAAGAAGGTCACAACTGCTCCGTAAACTGCAATAATATTAGTTGTTTTGGGCAGAAGATAAAGAATACATTCCTATGAATATTTGTATATTGTGTTGGCGCACCATTTGTGTTAAAAAATCCATGACTTAAAGGGCTATAACCCACAACATCGATGCTAGTTTCGCGAGGTACTTTGCATTGTGCGTTACAATTAACTTGTGTCCCGACATTTTGGACTCGCTGCATGATTTTAAGATGCTACATTGTCTTGACGGTGAGCTAATACAGAGTCAAAATCAAATGAGGTCGGCCCATTTATATACATACACAACCGTTAAGTTTGCTCCTTTGTGCATATTGCTTTAGCAAGAACACATACAATTTGATGCCTCAGCTGTAAATTTTCCCCCCTATTTTCCTTCTAATCTAATTCATTTAAAAAATGAACACACCCTTCAGACTATAACTTTTCATATCTCTGAAGATTGTCACTGATCCGTTGTATAAAATAGTTGTGATTCCATTAAAAAAAAAAAAATATTATTCTAATATTTGACTTTGTTAACATCATCAGTGTTTTGTGAGCATGTTTCAGTCTTGTCAACAATAAAGCGGTCTCAAGTGTTTGCTGTTGCGGTCGTGTTGTGCACCAGAAGTCGCCCCAGTAATGCAACACACATTGTAAATGCATTTATGGCTTGTGACCAGTTAAGAGGAGCCACTTTAGCGAGGCACTAATTGACACTGGAAATCTGTGGATTGTCTCATTCTCTCGTTTTCTTTTGCCACCACTTTAGCTATTAGCACATCTTCACTGTGGTGATTATTCTGCACACGGTTACCATTCCCACATGTTTTAATGCGGTGCTTCTGAGATGATAAACATAAAGGCAACATTATCACACAGTGGTTATAGTGTGCCACATCGGAATTAACTTAAATGTGCAATTCTGTGTCCATCTATATTCACTGAGCACACACACAATGAAGGGAAGGAGGAAGGGGCAAGGAAGGTCGTCCAGCTAAACTGATTAGCGCTCAAATTACATTTATTTCATTCTCGTCGTCTCTTCACTCTCATCCATCAATCTTTTCTTTTTTGTTTTCTCATTTCTTCTTGCTTTTTGTTCTCGTTCATATTTCTGTGCTCCCCCTTCTTTTCCTTCTTGACTCCCATGTAAATATATTGTATCATGGCGTAGAAGAACCACAAACAAATGAAGTGAATGCAAGGTTTATGATAGACGTGCGATCATTTAGAAGGGAGGAATCCACAGAAAACACGATTATGACTCTACCCAATCTAATGATTCTCAACGAAACATTACACTGAAGTGGAAACTGCAGATGTGAGAATATGATATACCACACCTACACAATCTAATCAAAAGAGCTGTAGCAAAAGTCCTGCGGTTCAGAATCATTGTTATCATTCAAAAATTAAAATGTTAACTTTTCATACAGTAACATTTTTATCTTATGTTTCACACAATAACATTTTGTTATTTCAACACTCCAAAATCATTAACCAGATAACATTAAATGTTAGCGCGTTTAACAAAATATTGGTTGGCAAAAACAAGTCAGTAATCAATCACTGGTTTTGGATCTTGTAGGAGTGTGCAAGTGGAGCTGATTTTGTGTGACGCTTTCAAATCTACCTATAAGGCACAATAAAACAACAACAACATTGTAACAGCTCTGTAACACAACCCGACCCCTGGCTCTGAAGACACCAACTGTCATTATTATTTTTCCAGCAAACATCCCTTTCTCACTTTTCCTGTCTTGTATTCCATCCCTTTCCCACACTTCTGCTTCCCCATCTTGGCATTCCTTTCCGTGCCCTCCTCTCCATCCCCGCCCGCCTGCATCCCTCTCTCCTTACGGTGGATTAGGGCGGTTAACAGCCAACTCGATGCTAATCATGTTTATCCAGACAGTGGACGATCACGGGGCTATCAGTATAATTATACACGCTTATAATAGCTTACTCAGATACGCGCGAGCCTGCCTGGCACGTTGTCAATCCACATCATTTCCCTGGATTACACATATGGTAGTCTCAACACTGTGGTCTTAACGCGGCAGTTTCTCATTTTTGTTTTGCACTACAAAGATCCATCTGTTGTTGAGTTTACTAGGGCCTGCTTGTTTCCTGCTGGAAATGTGGTTAGAAAAATGAATATGCCCATAATCTAAATGTACAATTAAGATAGTCAACGTAAAAGACAGTGGAACTTCTAATTTGTTCCGGGATGCTGGGCAAAACCACTTTTACCGTAACGTATAACCTCAAATATTTGCCTGTAGATTAGAAAGATAGATAGATAGATTGATTGATTGATTGCAGTTTAGTATGCAACACTGACTACTAACTGAAAATAGAAATGATCTGTTCCAGGTCAAACTGTTGACATCATAAAAGTCATGTGTGACTGTCGAGGGAACATGACCCAGAAAATGTGAATTCCTTTGTTACACGAGCTCAGGTGACTTTTGAGATTCCATTGCAAAACAACAAGTAGGACACTTTTTTTTTTGACCTGGTGCTCCTCTTTGTCAAGTCTATGAAGTGGGTCATAACAGGGTCGGAAAACACTACAACTCCACCATAAAGTGGCTCCGCAGAGTCCGGAACGGAAAATAAAATAAATAAATAAATAAGCAACATCCAACTGTATCCAAGCAGAGGAAGATGGAGAGATCAAGTTCAGACAGGAGAGTGTTGGATGACATCATAATAAAAGCTTGGCCAGTTAGTGAAACACCAAACCATGAGGTATGACTTGTGCGTAAATCTTTATTTTTTTTAATGTGTGTGTTTCTCTGGAAGACTCCACGTGGCCGCCCGAGGGTGTGAACTCCATTTGGAGGTGATTCAGTTAGCATGTTTGTGTGTGTATGTGCGCGCGCGAGGGTATAGAGAAGGGTCCAGGGAGGTGGAAAAAGAGACTAGAGGAGAGAGGAAGGTGAAAGAGAGTGAGAGAGGGGGGAGGGGGGCGTGCATCTGGAGAGGAATGCTTGCCATGACGTAATCTAATCGAAGTGGCTATTTTTCTAGTATAAAACCTCTGCTGTCCTCCACGAGGCAGCCGTCCTCATCTGTCTAAAAGCACTGGGTGACTCACACACACACACACACACACACACGCGCGCGCGTGCTAAGTCAGAGTGAGTCAGCCCAGATCTGCTGTAGATGTTCACCTCACTTATGAATAATGAAATAGGCGGAGGCAAATAAAGCGCTCAAGTGACATGCGAACTCAGTGGAAATGGACGAAGAACAACATGCAGTGTCATGATCCACACGGAGACATATGCTCAGCTCAGGTGTGTCGTACTTTGACACCTTGCCAGTGTTTGGAAGAACATCACTCAACAGGTGTCTTCCAGTTGGACCACGACCAGTCTTTAACAGCATTTTAGTACTAAAATTGTAATTCATTTTCATGTTTTTTCAATTGATAATCTAAATGCTCGGTGGGCTGGATTAAAGACTCATAAACATAATCCTGCCATGTTTTGATCATGTTACAGTTAGTATAACATGGCTCAGTCTGGTAGGGCTGTTATTATGTAAATTTGCCCCACTGTTGCATCACAGTGGGGTGGGAGTGCAGAACAGCTCGCTTGTAGACACATTTTCAAAAATGGGCAGATAAAAAGTATTTCATTTGGCCAAGCACTGCAGAGACCTAACTATTTGTATACAAGACATGAAAAAAATTGTTTTTTTTAATTGCATGCATCCTCATTCGGTCAGCAGGTGAGCTCCAGCCTATCCCTTTAAAAAGGTAATCTTTCATAATATATACAGTTTAGGTGTTTACTTTAAACTGTTACATTTCAGAGTAAGGACTCCTGCTGTTTTCCTTATGAGTGATTAACTAGCACACCAAGACCTATATGTCGCGAACTAAATATAGACCTAACCTCAAGTATCATCATTAAAAAATATATTTTACAAAACATTCCCTTTAGTGTGTGTCAAGTGGGCACACGCATCGGAAAAACAATTCTGAACACTTGGATTAGCATTGGCGCTATCGCTAACACGACATGATATGACATGTTAGCTAGGTGTTTCGGGGTCACCATGGCAATGACAGATATAGATAGATGGATGCTCGTGAAAAAAATGGGAAATGTATCTACAGGAGGTCTTAGCTTCTGCAAAGTGCTCACTTTGACCTCCATGACCCCTTGCACCAGCCCCACTCCCCTCGCGTAAAATTATACCGCCATAATCCCATTGTCGCCCTGCCCACACCAAACTGTCAATCTGGCAGAAGTACTGTGGAAAAAGGGCGTTATCACAGCGGATGCATGAAGAGCATTTAGTCCATCCACTTCATTAAACTGGGTTGAGTCGTTTCACCAAAAATTAAATAAGCCCTTTGAGAACACTCATGAAATATGTCAAAATAGTGATCATCTATTTTTTGTGTCTGCTTTTTAGAATCCTATCATGAGCACAAAAAGGCACAAACGGCCACAGGGTGATGCTTTGAGAAATTCATCACGTGTGCGAGAAAAAAACCCACACACAACAGTCGCACTGTTCGCACACGTTTCTCTATACACAAATAACACACACACATAAACACACATTCTGTATATAGAGAGAGACATGGTAGAGTGAATGCAGCGCTTGTTGCATGCCGCCGCCGGGAGGCTCGGCGTATCGATAAAACCTCATTTGGCCCAGGAGACTCATGTTTGCTTTGTGATTAAGTCGCAACAAGAGGCTCCACATGGTCGCATCTACTAGTTATTACGAACTCACCTCTTGCGGTGAACACACATGACACAATATGTGGGACAAAAAAGTGGGGCAGCTTACTTTGACTTGGGTATGCATTTGTTTTTGTTTTTTTCAAGCCAGATGAATCAGTGAAGCGTTGATGAGCTGAAGGCAGGAAAGCATAGAGTCGCTGTCCACCGAAAAGGCAAACAAAAATTAAACATCCGCATTTGTTTTGTTTCAGATAAAAACTAAAACAGAATGGAGATACAAACAAATCATGCCTGACTTGACTCCAACACCTATTAAATCAACAGGGAAACTCACGAGCCTTCACCATTAGGAAACGAAGGTTTTCAAAACCGGTATAAAATTGATCCTCCAAAAAGTGACTTTTTTTCTGTTCGGGGTTGCCATAGCGAGACACACGTGTGATGTGTTTGGCCCGGTTATCCATGCCGGATGCCGTTCCTGATGCAAGCCAGCCATTATTATCATCTGAGTTTGGGACTGGCAGCGGCCTGGAATCGAATCCACGCCATCTGCATGAAAGGGAGCAGCATGTTCCACTACACTACAATTAATATTACCCTCCAAAGTCCTTATAATAATGCTCAATTTTGAAATGTATTACAAGGGTTGTTTCTAAAACCGCTGCTGTTTTGTTATTGTTAAGTTCATACGTCTCTAAGCATAGAAAATGTCTCATCTTTGTAAGTGCAAATGTTCATACAGCTCTTGTATTGGAGTACAGTCATAGACACAACTTCTAACCTCGAGGAAACAAATAAAAGCTTGTCACAGGGAAAACACATTTCCAATGCACTGACATTTCCAAAACGTCAGTCAGTTGTTTTAACTAAATTAACATAGCAATACTAACTAATACTAAAAGGTAAACTAACTAATTTTAGTATTTTGGTTAACATGTTCAAAAGTGGCAACCTACTCGCGATATCTTTCATTATGATGCAGTCACAACCACAATTACAAACATTTTATCGAGCGAAAGACAAAACTGAACATAATTGTCTTTGTAAAAGCAGAAAGTGTTTCCATCGGCATCAGAATGAGCTCTGAGCATCACAGCGGCAAGTTAACACATTTAAGTCATCGAAACAAATGAGCATAAGACAACATTTCCATAATAAGGCGTACAGGCTGGAAATTGTCAAGTAAATTTCCAGTAATGTGCCTCCTGATTACCCCTTTTGGCGCGCCTCCAGCCAATACGGGACTGGGAGGAGGCGCCCAAGTGAGGGAGGAGAGTCAAGAGGAGGAGGAGAGGCTCAGTGCTGCATGTGCGCTGTCTTTAAGATCCATCACATTACGCACAGCGGACCTGTTCTTGCGTTATTATGACTGCGCAGGATATCATGAGGCACATGGAGTAGACAGTCAAGATGGAAAACTTCAGCATGACATGGCTGTGGATTGTTTTTGCATCGCATTTGTTTTTTCTGCCACTGACAGGTAAGAAAAAAAAATAAATCCTTGCTTACCGTTCACTTACTCTTAAGAGTATTACAATTCTGCACTGCACATATACAGAAGCTCTTTTTATTTTTGTAAGCTCTTTTTGGGGGTGGAATATTTGGGGATTACTTGGATCTGGTGGATATTGAAGATCAAATCATCCGCATAGAACATAATGTCAATGGCAAAAGGTTTAAGGCCAAATAATAAAAGCATTTGGCTTAAACTGTACACCTTATGGATGGCCATTTTCATTAAGTTTGACCCATTATTTACTGCGAAATTAAGGAAAGGTTCAAACATATATTACTGTACAAAGGGTAAAATAGCTCTGCACCTTTATCTGGATCCTCACCAAAATGACTTGAATTATTTTTTTTTCTTTTTCTTGGTGCCATGCCCCACCCCTCCACAAAGTTTAGCAGAAATTAGTTAAGTAGTTTTTGCGCACTCCTACAAAATAACAAAAAACAAATGTCAGAGTAAATAAATATTGATAATCGTAATCGTATTTTGTGCATCTGATCCAAGACTCGTTATTTCCAGGCTGTAAAATAATAATAATAACTAAAATGACCAGGCACACCAACATTAGGTTGGATCATATGTGAAAAAAATAATAAAATTAAAAAAGCAACAACATGTTTTTAATAAACACAACATCATCAAGATTTGTTATGTGGCATGTGCTCTCGTATTAGTGAACACAATTTCTTTTCAATTGTTTTTGATTGTGAGTAGGAACATTCTGAATGTAATTTAGTCAGCCGTTGCTTTGGCTCTTCCACATTCGTGTGAATGTTTGCCATCTTGACGAAAACAAACACCGTTCCTGGGATTGTGCTGGAGTTTAACGGTACACTTTAACACAACCTGTGAGCTCAGGTTTACAGATCGTATCAGTCCTTATTTGCATAACCACCATGTTGGAAGAGAAGGAAGGGGGGATTGCATCTTCTCCCGCCAGGAAACAGGTGTGTGTGTGTGTGTGTGTGTTGTCAGTTTGAAACCAATCAATTATTCATCAACACCCAAATGATACTTGCACTAAGCACAGCAAACAAAGATCTCAAACACACACCAGACGGCATCTAACTGCAAGATTTCTTTTCTATTTTGTAAAGGCCAAAACCGTTCGCTTTTCACCAGAAAAAAAGGTAAATGTTAACATTTCAGAGAGGCGTCGGTTTGACTCTTCTGGGGCTTGGCTTGGTTAGGCCCGAAGGCGCAACAGTCACATGAAGATCCTGTTCTTGGGAAAGGGCCAAACATGCAGAGAGAAAACTTCTCGCTGGCGGTAAACTAAGATGGAAATGTTGCATTCATTTATTTATCCTAATTGAATGATTTTACGTAGCTATATAGACAGTTATTGATTATTCCACTGAGCAATGCTGGTTGGACTGCACTAAATCTTCAGAGGCTGTGTGCCAATCAAAACATGCTATTTAATCATCGCATTAAGCCCCATATTTATTGTACTCTGCTTTGTTCTCCTCTCACTCTTTGTTGATTTTAGCAACATGTCAGCATCAACTTAGGCTAAAACTGCAGTACTCTTGTCTCTCCTACTTTCTGATGCGCTTTCCTTTACTTCCAAGTTCCTTATCAGATCCCAACATATGACACCATTCAGACAACGTCACAGAAGTGCTCAGTTTGTTTTTTTCTGGTCACGTCACATGGCTCCTTGTTGCTGGGCAAATTCGAAGCTCCACTTTTTATAAGCCCCTTCCTGGGCAACTCGCAGTAGAAAAACACAACAGAGAAAGGACAGGGAGAGGTGGCATGAACACAAAATCAGATGAAGTAAAGAGTTTTTTTTTCTCCACAAACAAGACATTCTGCATTCTAGCGCTGCACCACTTATTCCCAATGTAAAATTTCATTGTCATTACTTTATTGCAGCATTTGCATCCATTTTCTTGTTTAGAGTCCTGGCAGGGACTGCAGCCTATCCGTGCTGATTTAGGGCAAAAGGGCAGACCCACATTGAATTGGAATTGAAAAACCAACATTGAATGCACGCTCCATAATATCATCAAAAGGTTCAGAGAATCTGGAGCAATCGCTGCATGTAAGCGGCAAGGCTGAAGACCAACATTGAATGTCCGTGACCTTCGATCCCTCAGGCGGCACTGCATCAAAAACCGACATCAATGTGTAAAGGATATCACCACATGGGCTCAGGAACACTTCAGAAAGCCAATGTCAGTAAATACAGTTCGGCGCTACATCCGTAAGTGCAACTTGAAACTCTACTATGCAAAGCAAAAGCCATTTATCAACAACACCCACAAACGCCGCCGGCTTCTCTGGGCCCGAGCTCATCTAAGATGGACTGACGCAAAGTGGAAAAGTGTTCTGTGGTCCGACGAGTCTACATTTCGAATTATTTTTGGAAATTGTGGACATCGGGTGCTACGGGCCAAAGAGGAAAAGAACCACCCGGACTGTTATGGACGCAAAGTTCAAAACCCAGCATCTGTGACGGTATGGGGCTGTGTTACTCCCAATGGCTTGGGTAACTTACACATCTGTGAAGGCACCATTAATGCTGAAAGGTACATACAGGTTTTGGAGAAACCTATGCTGCCATCCAAGCAACATATTTTTCATGGACGACCCTGCTTATTTCAGCAAGACAATGCCAAACCACATTCTGCACGTGTTACAACAGCGTGGCTTCGTAGTAAAAGAGTGCGGGTACTCGACTGGCCTGCCTGCAGTCCAGACCTGTCTCCCATTGAAAATGTGTGGCGCATTATGAAGCGTAAAATACGACAACGGAGACCCCGGACTGTTGAACAGCTGAAGCTGTACATCAAGCAAGAATGGGAAAGAATTCCACCGACAAAGCTTCAACAATTAGTGTCCTCAGTTCCCAAACGTTTATTGAATGTTGTTAAAAGAAAAGGTGATGGAACACAGTGGTAAACATGACCCTGTCCCAGCTTTTTCGGAATGTGTTGCAGCCATAAAATTCTAATTTAATGATTTTTTGCTAAAAACAAAGTTTATCAGTTTGATCATTTAATATCTTGTCTTTTTAGTGTATTCAGTTAAATATAGGTCGAACATGATTTGCAAATCATTGTATTCTGTTTTTATTTATGTTTAACACAACGTCACAACTTCATTGGAAATGGGGTTGTAAATTAAATGCTCTACTGCTGTATGGCAGAAGGTACATTTAACCTATGTATCCACCTGTTGCCATTCATATAACAGAACAAAGTAATGGCTCCCTGCAATGAAATCAGCTTTGAGCGCTCAAAAAGGCCCAGATTTCATACTGAATACATACATTTGTGAGTAAATTCAGATGATATTGGTACTTCAGTATTCCGACTTTCTGTGACAATTTTATTTGGTGATGTACTTGATCGTTGATCAATTGTTAGGTGTTATTTCATGATGTCAAAATCTGAACAGCTTGATGAAGACGACAATTCTAATAGAGCTCGAAAGTGTATATCTACTATTTCACGACTCAAACTGCTTTTGCCGTTCAGCTCCTTGTGAGAGAACAGAAAGTTATGCAAAAAGTAGTGAAACATTGAACAGTTGGAGGTGTATTCAACCTTTTAGAGGTCAAATTACGTTCACCTGTGAAGGTTTTACTGTAGGTTACTCCTGAAATTCCAACCAAAAGCCGAATATCTCAAACTTTTTGAGAGTAGTGTAAGCGCCTTGGCTCAATAAAAGTTGGGAAGCAAATGTGTAGAGCTCGCCATGGTACAGTTCGGAATGGTATGACGCCACCCTGTTGTTCTGAATGAATAAGCAAAAAAAGTATCTTCCCTGAAGAGTGGAAGCCGTTATAGCTCCAAGGGTGGGACCAACTTCATTCTTTCTTCCATTTTCACATTTTGCAGGTGTAATGGCCAGATGTTCCAATACTTGTCTGCATGTTATGACTCGTCCTTTGTCATTTGTTCCAGGCTTGTGCAAGCCCGTAATCTCCCCCAGCGGGCCTCACATTGTTGTTCCCAAGCGGGGGAGGCTGGAGCTCTATTGCCATGACGATGCCACCAGGCCTGGCGCCACATCCAGGTTGAGGTGGCAGAGAGAAAAGGCTCGCAGACTGGAGGGAGAGGCGGAGGAGGGCGGCGTGGCTGTCGTCAAGGTGCCTGCGGTGCAAGCCTACCACATGGGCCGCTACGTGTGCGTCAACAACAGCACACTGGAGCGCACTTCCATCTACGTATATGTGAAGGGTGGGTGGCGGTTGCCTCTGTTGCCAGTTGCTTGCTCATATGGGGTTCAGTGGGTTTTCTCATATCTACAGTAAATAATGGATGAGAAGTATAGTTCTTGAACTCCTCAAAGTGTCTTGAGATATGTTCTGTTGTGAATTGGCTGTATATAAATATAACTGACTTGATTTCATTGCGTCATGGACGTGAACTCTCCATGTTTCACCTGCGCAGACCCCGTCAGCGCCTTTCAGCGCACCATGGTCAACGTCATCCTGGTGCGCGCAGGCGAGAACTGCACCATTCCCTGCCTTGTGACCAACCCGGAGGTCACGCTGCCGGCTTTGCAGACGTGTGACGGGCGACCTTTGCCCTCCGCCATGAGCTACTGGACCCACCACGAGCAGGGCGTCATCATTGGCAATGCGAGGAAGGAGTTTGAAGGCTGCTACGTGTGTGTGGGACAGCTCGGAGCAGATAAAGTGACGTCGAGCCAATACACCGTAGACGTGCGGCTAGGTAAACGATGTCCGGGTTTCTAATGCTGTCCAGCGGTATTCCCGCCTGTCCTCAGGACTTGTCCGCATGGCTCTACTAGATTTGTTAGTTTGGTTTTAATGAATTGAGACAGCAGCTTGATGGCCTCCTGCTTCGTACTCCTCTTTCTCCCACATTCCATGTTGGGTTCATTGAAGACTCTAAATTGTCCGTAGGTGTGAATGTGAGCGTGAATGGTCGTTTGTCTATATGTGTCACGCGATTGGCTGGTGACCAGACCGGGGTGTATCTCGCCCAAATTCAGACCGGACAGGCTCAAAAGTCACCTGTAACCCAAATGAAGCCAAGCGCCTTTTTAACAATCATAATTGTCATGCAATTGTAAAAAGATGTTAAACAGGGTAAAATACTGTTTTAGTTGTGCCGTGAACAAGCATAGATACGATATACTACCAAGATACTTGACCTGGTCAGAAATAAAAGTACAAAGCCCGATCATTACTGACAGACTATAAAGTACTCACTGGATACCTAAGTGGCATGTAAAACAGGCTCAGTCAGCCCAGTCCTAATTTAAACTGTCGAATGAAGGGCTGACCTTCATGTCTGTATTTGTCCCTGCGCAGCATCACAATGTCTAAACAAAGACACGCTGGGAGGAGTCGGTCTGCTTTTTGAGTGATGGAGAGAGGGAGAAAAATGTGGTTGTGGTGAAGGACACAGGGATTAACAGAACGCCGCGCTGAACAAAGATTTGTAACAGAGCATGAAGGCTCTGGGCAAAATAAAGTCATGACAACCTTTGTCAAACATGACCGTTAGTGATGTCAGGGGAATTTATTGAAAGCAGTAAATCGTGCAGTCGATGTGTGCCAGAGGCTATGGAATGGATATGAAAATATCAAGATAAATATAAATGTACACGGTGTGTGTGCGTGCGTTCATTTATTTCCAATGAACAAACAGGAATAACAACACTCTTGAGGCTCTTTTAGTTGATTGCAAAATTGTCTTAATTGCTATTCAGGTGAGTTATGTTTATCAATTCAAGCCAATCTAATAATTGCACATGTCTGCAAAGAAAGCGCTAAGGAATCCTAATGATTTTTTTGATTTTTTTTCATGTCTTCTTGACGTTATTATGTCCTTTTGAACTTTTTTATGCAGTTCCAGAAGTGCTTCCAGTCATCACGTTGTCCCAGAGGGATAAGGTTATCTTACGAAAAGGCGAGAAGTTAGAGCTTACTTGTAGCTCCTCCAATGTCAACCCAGACTTTGATGTCAAGTGGAACTATCCTTCAACAGCGGTGAGTTTTACATCAAACGTGGTGGCAAGTGGCTATCTTACAGACACGTTTACGTGACTTGGTCAACAAATAATATTAATAATCATTTTAATAATAGGGACCTTGTTTTTTAAACTTGAGTCATGGGTTTTCCATCAGTCCTATTTTCCATGTAATGTGATTAAAACAGACTTAAATTGTGACATTGTTTGATACACAACATGGTCAGAAGGATTGTGCAAACCCCAAAAAGGGCCGAACACATAGCATCTGTTTCCCAGGTCCGTACGTTCCATTTTCTCGTCCTGAAACTTGGAGAATGCTTTGAGTTTATTCAAATGGACTGAAAGCGTTTTTCGGCTAAAAGAGTGATTGAATTTTGATGATCAAAGGTCACATCGATCACATTCTCATGTAATGTGACAAGTCAGGAACGGCCGAAGGGAATTTCATTAGATCAGGCACAAAGACTTGAAAAAAATACAATGGATTCCGGTGATTAATCAAAGGTTAATTTCCATCAAAGTTCGCTAAAAAGTTTTTTCTCGATATTTGTTCATGCAATGAGAAAGACACAAAACCTCAGCAAGAGTTGAACTTCTGCGTGGTTTAATGTCATGCTCCTTGCTCTTAGGTTCCCAGTTGTAAATTTAATACGACGGTAAAAGACGAAACGACACTCACGTAACACTTGCCACCGTTTGCTGCCTGCAGCATCCAGAGGAGGCGCACACTTCACACATCCTGTCCGGCTCTCGGGGTTATCAACGCTCCTCCCGGCTCTCGATCGGACGGGTAAAGCGATCCGACTCGGGGACCTACCGCTGCTCGGCCCGCAACGAGAGAGGCGGCAGCTCCACAGCGCTGCACCTGGATGTCTGCGGTAAGCAGTGAAGCACATGAACGTAAAGTACAGGGACAGTATGTCTTCTGAGATGGCATTACATCATTGTTTCTAGTTAGGGAATCTCCAATAAAATACACAATCCTATACTGTAGAACAGTATGGAACCTTCCAACCACTTGGAAGCAATTTGCCCTCTATAGCAACCCTATAGAAAGGTTAATGTCATAGTGCTAAAGGAGCTGTTAAAACGGCTATTGATATGATGTCATCCACTTGATCTTTCCTGAATCGTGCATCAGCCAACACTTCTTCTCTATGGCTTCCATCTATGTCGACTGTAGACTTCTTACATACAAAAAAATTAACTAAACCTAATGCCTTGAACGTTCTCCTTCATTTGCATGTTATGCAAATCGGAGGCTCTAGAGGAACATCCATCGCGACTTCAAAGTTTCATAAGGTGCACCCATAACAACCTCTGAATGTGGACATGTTAGGACATGACTTGTTGACAAAGACCATGGCAAGTTGGTGTCTAGTTTTAGAAGCATATAAAATGACAGAGCAAACACAAAGAAAAGGTCTCCTAATGCAGCAGGAGCAGCTTTTCTGGTACACCATTAACTCCACTCATTAGCTCACTTAAAATGGAATCGAATCAGTCCACTGCACTCTTATTTAATCCATTAAGTTTGCCTCGATATGACTACATGTGACTTATTCTATATGCCTAGCTCAGGGGTCAGCAACCCAACATGTTGAAAGAGCCATATTGGACCAAAAAAAAATAATAATAAAAAATCTGTCTGGAGCCGCAAAAAATTAAAAGCCTTGTAATGAAGGCAACACATGCTGTAAGTGTCTATATTAGCCTACTATCAAAATGACATAATGAGCTTTCATGATTAAATACTCTGCTGTGCGATGGTGTTTTAAGTTTTGTTGCATTGATGAAATTATAGAAATACAATAAAGAAAACATTTTTTTTAATGTCATTTTTATTTAGAATTAAAAATTAAAATAATACAGTTTAAGTTCGATTTCTGTGCATTATCCTCTTCTCTTTAGTGTTCTACAAATGCTAAGTAAGTCAGTGCAAGGTAAAAAGCGGCATCCTCTTCTCTTTTGACTCGCACAATAATACAACGCAGCCATCCTCGGACCTGAGCAACAAAACACAATAATATCCCTATGTGTCATTCCAAATATCCAACCATCCATTTTCTGAGCCGCTTCTCCTCACTAGGGTCGCGGGCGTGCTGGAGCCTATCCCAGCTGTCATCGGGCAGGAGGCGGGGTACACCCTGAACTGGTTGCCAGCCAATCGCAGGGCACATAGAGACAAACAACCATTCACACTCACAGTCATGCCTACGGGCAATTTAGAGTCTCCAATTCATGCAAGTTTTTGGGATGTGGGAGGAAACCGGAGTGCCCGGAGAAAACCCACGCAGGCACGGGGAGAACATGCAAACTCCACACAGGCGGGGACGGGGATTGAACCCCGCACCTCAGAACTGTGAGGCTGACGGTCTAACCAGTCGGCCACCGTGCCCATTCCAAATATATACTGACAAAAATCAGAAACCACTTTATAAAAACAGACACTTTGTTGCTAAATATGTTCTTACCCGTTTAATGCGACTTCTGTTTTCGGACATCACTGGACAGCTTCCCAACATCGGGCATCTAAGATGTCACTTTAATCTTGACATGACTGCAAGCGCTCATCCGTGACGCGGTTGCGGCATTTGGATTTAATGTAGTTCATGTTTGCGAATATTTGCTCGCACAGGTATGTTGATCCAAAGACGGGTGATACTCCAAATGCATATTTCTTCATGTTCATATAACTGTCAGGAAGAGCATTCCATGTTTCTCGGGTGTTGCGAGGTTTTCAATTTGTGGCTTTGGGCAAGCTATAACAGCATAATACAGTAGCTATGCTGCAGTGGTCCTCATAAACAAAATGTCTCGACAGTATTTAGTGTTCCTCAAGAAGAATCCTTTCGAAACACACGACGACAATCTGCAGACACCATTCGTATCGCTCAGCAATCACACAACAAAAGTTGCTAAATAAACAACTCTATGTATATCTATGTTGTACAGATATTGGGTTCATTACCATGTTAAGCCACCCGAGTCCCGTCCGGGCCAGCGTCCGAGAGGGGGAGAGCCTGAATCTCAGAGTGGAGTATGAGGCCTACCCATCACCCGGGGTCCCGTCCTGGTCTTACAACGGCAAACGACTGCTCAACACCACAGAGCACGTCATCACTATCCACCAACACAAATACAGGTAGCCAGATTCCAGAGCGAGCGCGCAATCGTAAATCTCACGTGACTTTACATTTTAGGTTCATTAGCGAGCTGAAACTGGTGAGAGTTCTTGGCTCGGAGGCTGGCATCTACAAATTCTCCGCCAGCCATGAAGATGCATCAGTCGAACATTTATTTCACGTATATGTCAACAGTAAGTCGATTCTTCCATATTAACACAATTCCTAAGAATTTAAGCATGTGATTATGATGTCTACTCACTCGACAAGGTAAGCCGGTCATCATAGCGCAGGAAGGGCCAGTCGACGGTCAGGTGCGGTGCGTCGCCGCCGGTCACCCGGTTCCAAAAATCAGATGGTACATCTGTGACATTCCCCACACGAGGTATTACATCACTTACATCCACTATTACCTAACCACTACAATATTTTTTGTATATTCGCTAGAAGAATGTCATATTCTGCCCGTCCGCAACGACCTTACTTCCTTACGTTCTTCTTAATGTTTTCCCCCTGAAAATGTGCCAAAAATGAAATTTCAGGAGCTCTAACTAACTAGCTATGTTGCTCTATTCAGTAAGGCTAACCATGTTAGCCAAATACCAAGTAGTTGAGTTCCATAAAACTTACATTGGTTCAGTTTTCCAAATTAGTTTACGTGCATTCGGCTAAACAGGTGGTTTTGAACCCTAAGCTAAAACAAACCAGCTAGTACTTTTTGGCTACCAAAAACTACCAAATGTTTTTGTTTCAAGCAAACGTTTATTACCCTACAGCTCAACTGGTGCAGTAGTTTGGTTAACTTAAGCTAAATAGTTCCCTACTGCTAAGTGCTACATTACCAAATAATTTGACCCCCGAACCCCAAGTGTGCTGTACTTAAGGCTAACGAACTGACTTATTCAAACGCAAAGTTCCCTAAAGCTAGCCAAGTAGCTTTGTTGTTTTCAGCTAAATAAATATATTTCCCGAAAGCTGAGAAGTGTGTTGCCTAGTAAAAAAAAAAAAAAAAAAAAAATGAAAAACAAATCTTTAGGCTAAACAGAGTAAGAAAATGTGTGAATTGTAAATCACAGTTTAAGGCAGGGGTGGTCAAAGTATGGCCCACAGAACACTTACGGCCCATTCCATCGTTCAATCAGGCCCATCCAGCGTATATGTTATCAAGAGTCCTGTAATATTTGCTGTATTAATTTATCCATGTCTTGCTAAAATGGCTTCATTAAAATGTCTTCATTTATTATTTCTATTTTAATTTTAATGGTTAATTTTTGTATTTAAACAAAACAAACAAACAAAAACAATTTCACATAAATATTAAACAATTATTTATCTTCTTAAATAATTGGTTCATCAATTATAGTTCAATTTCAGTAATAATACAATTAAATGTTCATTCATTTTCCACACCGCTTATCCTCCCGCGGGCATGCTGGCGCGCACCCCAGCCGACTCTGGGCGAGAGGTGAGGCTCACCCTGAACTGGTCGCCAGCCAATCGCAGGGCACATATAAACAAACAACCATTCACACCTACGGGCAATTTAGAGTCTTCAATTAACCTACCATGCATGTTTTGGGGATGTGGGAGGAAACCGGAGTACCCGGAGAAAAGCCACGCAGGCACATGAGAACATGCAAACTCCACACAGGCGGGGCCGGTTTTGAACCCGGGTTCTCAGAACTGTGAGGCAGATGTGCTAACCAGTAACACAATAAAATATTATTTTTATTAAAATAAATGATTTAAAAAATTTTTTTTCATCTACTCATGACACTGACCGTTCGTCCATTTTAAAAATAAAATGTGGCCCACCCATATGTTTTCCCATCCGTACTATAAAGCAAAACCATAAACGATCACGTAAAGTAACATTTCATTAGGTAACATAACAAATTCTGGAATTAAACTGAAAATGATTACATTATAAATGTCATCACAACTTGTAATTGCACAAACGATTATGATTTGCCAAATAGCTGTAAAGGGTACAATATTACCAAAATGACCTTCCAGATAACCTCTCCACAGGTGCTCACACCTGCCTAACGCCACCCAATGGGAGACTGCGGATGTTGCCATGGTGACAGAGTCCACCTTCAGTAGGAGTGAGGTGGAGAGCCGACTGAATATCAGCAAGGAGCATGGCAACTACCATACGCTGGAGTGTGTGGCCTCCACAGAGCGAGAGGAAGCTTATACGCTCTTCTCCATCAGCGGTACCAAATTGTTCATATCTCCAACACACACACATATATAAAGTAGACGGACGTAGATGGACGTTATCTCATAAACCCCACCACAAGGATGCACATAAACAAACCCTTCGACCGCTCACGTGCGTGTGCAGGCCAGGTGTGTGATTAGTAACTGCAGATTGAATGAGATTAGCATATGCTGACAACGCAGGCCGGGATTAGCTGGTGTCGGCACGCTAATCCAGGACACACAAACAAACACCACTGCTGCAGCTGTCTGTCTTAATCCCGAGGCCGGGTTCGTCCGAGGCCCCGTGTTGTGTGTCAACTCCTGACTGTGACTTTGTTCCTGGAACAGAGCGACTTGTCCCGCATAAACTGTTCACCCCGCTTCTAACTGGCATGGTGGCCACTGGTGCCTTCCTCTGCCTCATCCTGGTGGTGCTGCTCTATAAGTACATGCAGGTAATGGAACAGAAAATGCCACGTCATGATTTCATATTTGAACAGTTGTGATGAGTCATGTTGCGTCACAAAATACAAACTGTCTTTAAAGACTTGCAAAGGAACTGCACTCATCCTCTGATGAGTCATGCCTCCTTTTTTTTATGTGATAAAAGTCAGAATCTGCAAATGACATCCTTCAGATAGCCTTTTTCATCTTTAAAAAAAAAAAAATTGGAACAATTTGTATGCGCTGTAATGAAGATTAAATGACTCAGTCAGCCATTAGAGAGATTCGATTGACACACGTTTGGAACAGTATGACATCTTGCTCTTATTCCAGTGCAGTGACTCAGGCTCTAAGATAATTGCCTAACATCAGCATTTAAAGTTCATTCGCACTGTACATAGTGCGAATGACATAGCAATGAGGGGAGACCAAACAAACATACAATTACTGGCTACAACAGTATGCACACCTGCAAAATATAATGAAATCAAACACATGAGTTGTATTTAAAAAAATAAAATAAAAATCTGATTGTCCCAGAACTATAATGGCGCAGACCTCGACCAGTAACATGATTTCTCCCAACCAATCAAAAAGATATGATCATCAAAATGTTGTCATTAAATACAATGAAAGAAATACTAACTCCTGTATTTAAAAATAGCATTACCAAAAAAAGTTATGTATTGTACTAAAATTCTTAATTTTTAAGTATTTCACCATTTGCCCTTTAACATGATGTAAAATAAAATGCTTAAAAACAGTCACAAAAATTCTCCATCCAACGAATAAATTAAAAACATAACCTCCTTTGCCAAGGTATTAATTAATGTCTCTTGTCATGTAAGTGAAATGAAGTAACCAAAATATTAGACAGTTCTCAGTGACATGACATCATTTTCAATAATACCTTGATGAGAGTCTCATTCAAAATTAAGCGTCATTATCTTTGTAAAAAGGATATTTTGGATCCAATTCGATTGAACAGGTATGTACTGGTGAGTATAAGTACATATATTGACGGAAGTAAGCTAAAGTCACTTTTGTCTATATGAATCCCACCTCTTCCTCTCCCCTTTCAAACAGAAACCTAAATTCCAAATCCAGTGGAAAGTCATCGAGAGCATCCATGACAACAACTACATTTACTTTGACCCCACCCAGCTTCCTTATGACTCCAAATGGGAGTTTCCTCGGCAGAAACTACGCTTTGGTATGACAATTAACGTGTTTGTTTCTGCTTTGTCGGTTTTGTACCGGCTGGACGGTGTTAAAAGTTCGTGTGTGTGTCTGTGTGAACACACAGGCAAAACTCTGGGTTCTGGAGCGTTTGGAAAAGTGGTGAGGGCCACAGCGTACGGCCTCTGCTCGGCTGACACAGTCACGACTGTCGCCGTCAAGCTGCTCAAGCGTAAGTTTTTTTTTTTTTTTTTTACCTAAATATGTGACACGCGCCGAGAGGATGCCTCAATGTCCCCCGTGATGATGTCGCAGCCAACGCACACGCCACGGAGAAGGAGGCGCTGATGTCCGAGCTGAAGGTGCTCAGTTACCTCGGCAACCACATGAACATCGTCAACCTGCTGGGAGCCTGCACGGTCGCAGGTGAGAGGAACCTCAAAACAAAGAAGACTTGAATCAAGCTTTCGTTCTCTTGTTGGACTCTATAATCGTCTTTCTTTTGCTTTTGCTTGACTTAATTATCGATTTCTTTATGGCTGTCTGAGGCGGCTTAAAAAGCACCGACTTGCTGCAATGTAAGGCAGTTATTACGCTTTTAATAGAAATCAGATATTGGACAGTCGAGTCGATGGCAGCCAGCCCTGACAAGAAGCTGATGGAGTGCAGTTAAGCAATATTTTCTACCTGTCTGGGCCTTGGAATCGACCACTCTGCAGCATGTTGATGGATACCAAATAAGTGGAAAGTCACTTGGCATGAAAAGTCCTCATTTAAAGCGATTGAATACTGACTAGACTAAAAAAAATATTGGCGTTTTGTCACACAGCTTTCATATTATCCCACTTTGTCCGTGCAAACGTCTATTGAGTTGACGGATGCCGTAATGAACTACTTCTAACGGCAAACACCGGCTCCGTATTGGAGTTGTGCTGCAGTCAAATTGATTTTATGAAATCTCTGCACCCCTTCCAGGTCCAATTTTAGTTATCACTGAATACTGTTGCTATGGCGACCTCCTCAACTTCCTGCGCAGAAAAAGAGAGTCCTTCCTAAATTCCCAAACCGGCGACGGTTACTATCGCAACGTCTCCAAGCAAACGGAGCCTGCAAGGTGCGCCGGAATCTTCCACTCACTTTGAAATTACAGTTCATAACGTCTCCAAATACATTCACGCTATTTGCTTTGAATGTTTGTGTGTGTGTGCGTGTGTGTGCAGCAGAGCAGTGACTGGCACAGAATATATGCCCATGCGTCCCTCGGACAAAGAAAGGTCGTCCCAGTCAGGTAAACCTTTTCCCATCATGCACTGCAGCATGACTGTACACCGTGAAATGCTTGGAGAGATAATAAATCTATTGTCTGGTCTCCTTTAGAAGATGTAGATGAGCTTTCTTTGGCTGCTGAAGATCTGCTGAGCTTCTCCTACCAAGTGGCCAAAGGGATGGAGTACATCACCTCAAAGAATGTAAGTCTGCTCATTCACGCCACTAAAGATGAAATCACTGGCCACGATATTAGGTACACCCACACAAGCGAAATATCCATCACTAGCAAAACCAGTTCCAAAAGTCAATATACAGTTTTGTGTTTGTGCAGTGCATCCACAGGGACCTCGCAGCCAGAAATGTTCTACTGACTCACGGCAGGGTGGCCAAGATCTGCGACTTTGGCTTGGCACGGGACATCACCACCGACGCCAGCTACGTGCTCCGAGGAAATGTGAGCTCTACACCTCCTACTCTTTCAATCCTTCCTTCCTTCCTTCCATTCTTCCTTCGCCTGCCCCGGGATTCTTGGTTGTCGATAGTTGTCCTTCTGCCACGTCCTCGGAGAGGTTTTGTGCATACAATGTAGGTCACAGTTTTATTTTGACTGCATCCACCGTCAAATGTGCGTTTGTAATCGTACTCGACATCTCAACGTGGACCCAAAATGGCATCTCTCGCTTCTACTTTGAGAAGCGGTTCTGGGTTAGAATCTCGGTTCCTGCCTGTTCACCCTTGTGCATGTGTGGGTTTTCTCTGACTATTCCAGCTTCCTCCCACGTTAAAAAAAACCAAGACTCTAAATTCTCTATGAATGTGAATGCGAGCGTGAACGGTTGTCTGTTTGTGTCCTGCGATTATTGTATATTAAATAATAACATACAATAAAAGGGAATAGTAAAGGCTTCAAAAAAGATAGATTGAGACACAAAGTCATGTCTTCTTTTGTTTTGTTCCAAACAGTATTAAAATGGGAACTATTCCAGAAATATAAAAGAATAGAAATCTATTTTCATCAGTATGATTACCAACGATTTACGGAAATCAATAGAGTGGAAAAATTTGCACACACCCACTCCATACTGTGAATGTAATGTGGCTTTTGGTCCGTGCAGGCACGTCTCCCAGTCAAGTGGATGTCTCCTGAGAGCATCTTTGATTGTGTCTACACTTATGAGAGTGACGTGTGGTCCTACGGCATCTTGCTATGGGAAATCTTCTCTTTGGGTAAACAATTTAGAGCTGTGGATCAGATGGAGAATCTCTGAGAAGCGATTATTAGCCGTCCGGCCAGACAAATGTGTTCGCATGTCATGCAAATATATTGTATAACACACCGATGTGTGCGATGCAGGTAGCAGTCCCTATCCCGGGATGCACGTGGGCTCGGCATTTTATCGACTCATTCAAGAGGGCCACAGGATGAGCAGGCCTGAGTTTGCACCCATTGAGCTGTAAGTGTGTGTGTGTCATATTTACATCATACATTTACATCATATTGTCCATCTTACAAAATGATCTGGAATCTGGATCCAAATCTGGAATATGGATCCAGATCATAGTACAAAGTTTTAATTGGACCTTGGTGCATACTGAAGAATGACGCACCAAAGTTTTGAGTTCTATTTAGTGATTGAAATGTCCAGTGACTAAAATGATGGATGCGGGTTCAACTTCAGGGTATGAGTTATTTTTGTGTTACAAAATTAGATTATGAATAACAATCTAGGTCATGATCACACATAAGTCAATTCAACCTAGTGTCACACACCGACGGTCATGTAAGCGTTATCGTTGACAATTAAAATGTAATGGATCCATATTTCAAGGTTGTGATCACAAATCAATTAATTTGTCCTTGGCTCAATTGTACACACCAAAGTTGATCTAAATCCAACCAGATCTGTTTGAATTATGCTTACTAAAACCAAGTTAAAAGTTAAAACAAAATGATTCATAGCAATTTTCCAAATGTAATATTCATGTTGGAAAAATTATCCAAATAAAGATTATGGACATGGATCCAGGAGATGATCACAACATACCAGAGTCATACCAAAACAATACACGCTACACTCCAAATTTTAGTCCTCCATTAGCAGAGGTAAACATATCTAATGAGATTTTAGGATAGGTTTATATATCTCTACTCAATGTGGGACTGCATGCCCCCCCCCTAGGTATGACATGATGTGCTCATGCTGGAATCAGGACCCTTTGAAAAGACCCTCTTTCAGAAAACTGGTCCAGAAGACTGAGCTTCTTCTGTCAGAAAACACCCGGAATGTAAGTAGAGCAAACCATGAATGATTTTGATTGTCTTTTAATACCACATGCCTTTCCCTCGTGATGCTTTGTTCATTATATTTCAACTTTTTTAGAGCATTGGGATGTAGAATGGCAGTGTTTTGTTGTTGGGGGGGGTTGGCGAGAAAAAAAATTAAGCGTTTGAGCGTGTCATTCCTCAGGTTTACCTGAGGCTGAGCAACGCTGCGGATTCATCGGCACATCAGAGGGCGCCGTCACGGAGGCTGAGCTCCGTGTGCAGCACCACGGCCCCCAACCAGCCTTTACTGCAGAATACTGCAGACGTCTTCCTGGATTATGTCTGAAACACTCCTCACAAGTAGAAAATCATACAAAATGGTTGCACGTTACATTCGAACTGGAGTAATCTTGAGTCCTGCAGAAACACATTCCACAAATATGGCCGACATGCTGTGCTGAAACTGCTATATTTTGCCATGGAAATTCTAATTTTGACATTATTTCAAAGATATCTAAAGGTTTTATTAAGAAAACAAATCAAGAAAAACACTTGTTTCATACTAGCAACACTACTTTTGGAACTGGATCCGACTAAATTCTCATGGGAACAGGCTGCATACACGCACATACCCGCCGACGCGGACCAAATTCTTACTGAAAAATACAAACCTCAATGAAGTTGGGCTATTGTGTAAAATGTAAATAAAAACAGAATACAATTATTTGAATCATTTTCAACCTATATTCAACTGAATAGACTAAAAAGACAAGATATTTAAGGTTCAAAGAAATAAAACTTTTTTTTTTTTTTTTTTTACAAACATTCATTAATATATGTGCCTGCAGCACATTCCCTAAAATATGGGACAGGGGTATGTTTATCACTGTGTTACATCATCTTTCCTTTCAACAACACTCAATAAGCCTTTGGGAACTGAGGAGGCTAATTGTTGAGCCGTTGTCAGTGGAATTCTTTCCCATTGATGATGATGATGATGATGATGTACAAGTACAACTTCGGTTGGGGTGTCCGTTGTTGTATTTTGTGCTTCATAATGAAAACTAAAAAGACTTTGCTTGGATGGCAGCATATGTGGCTCCAAAACCTGTACGTACCTTTTTACATGAATAGCGCCTTCGCAGATGTGCAAGTTACCCATGCCGTGGGCACTAACACACCCACATACCACCACAGAAGCTGGCTCTTGAACTTTGCGCTGATAACAATCCAGATGGACCTATTCTTCTTTGACTTGGACACAACGGCCATGATTTCCAAAAGCAATTTAAAATGTGCACTCATCAGACCACTGCACACTTTTCCAGTTGACGTCAGTCCATCTCAAATGAGCTGTCTTTTTAGTGTATTCAATTGAATGTAGGTTGAAAATGATTGTATTCTGTTTTTACTTGCCTTTTACACAATGTCACAACTTCATCGTAATTGAGGTTTGTAAATGTAGTGTAGTGTGCTTTAAGAAACAAACACACACTAGATACAACCTGCACTGCTCTCAGTAATGTCCTGTCTATTGATCTGTGCAGTACGATTTCAGGTGCACGTCAACAAAAAGCCAACTGCAGCACTAACTGCCCATCGTGTACAACACGAGCATCAGTGTGGCGGTCAGGGAGGCATCCATCCTGTGATCATATTTTAAGGTTCCATTTGGGAACAGTTTTTGCTGACTACAGCTTTATTTCTGTCAGACTAGGCTATCTTTGAATAGGCATGAGCCAGCAGCCTCATAGCCATCTTCCAGCATTTTAATTTAACATCAGGACCAGAAACACAGAAAGATTCTCTCGGTTTTAATCACTAAAGACAGCCCCCCTCGCTAACTTATTATAAAATCCAGAGGGCCTGCTTGAAACACAGAAAGCTCTCAAATCATCTTGGTTTAATCCAAGAATTAGCTTGGTAGCTACCTTAATTTAGCAAACTTGAAACCGATAGGTCTCATCTTGGTTTAATCCAAAAAGTCGCCTGGTAGCTAACTTAGTTTAGCGCCAAAACTGGAAATACAGAAAGCTCTCCAATTCATCTTGTTTGTTTAATCACCAAAGCAGCTCGTTAGTGACTTTAGTTTAGGACCAAGACTAGAAATACAGAAAGATGCCCATTTATTTAAGTTTTATCACCAAAGTGGCTTGTTTGCTACCGTAGCTTGGCACCAAACCGCAATTAAAAAGGCTCACTGATTCTGTTGCAATCTACAATATCTGAGCAACAAGATAAAAAACACAGCAAAGCGCACTTATTTGAATTTATTCCACAATGTAACCTTAGACCCCTCAGTTTAGCACCAAGATTGGAAACAGAGAAAGCTCACGGGTTCTTTTTGTTCTTTAATCCCCAACGTGGCTCATTAGCTACCTTAGCATGAAAACTAGACACATACTGCAAGTGTCCCCCACCACAGCAGCTATACTAGCTCCACATCCAAAACAAGAAACGCTGACTGTTGCTAAAATCCTTAAAATAGCTGTAACTCAACGCTCTGCTTGATGTACCTTTGTGGTTAATATGCAAGGTTTCCCTTACAAATCATCAGTCCATTGGAACACAATCATCCAATTGGCCTTATAAAAGTCCTAGCCACTATGTGACGTCTTCACTGAGTGTCAAAGCGGCATCAAGCGCAAACTCCTTGTAAAGAAGCCCCCCAAAACAGGAAAAAAAAGAGAGAAGAAGCTGTTACAAATTCTTACATGTGCATTGTATATTTGACCTTTAGCTGGCCAAGTGGGATGTAAGAATATGTATTTGTGTGGTAGGCTTAATCTTAGTTTAGTGTTCAGGATTGATTGGTGTGTGTGTGTGTGTGCTCTTCATTTGACTTGTCACGTGTTTATTCATTGTAAATATAATAGAGATGTGCCTTTAGATTTTGACTGGCTATGTCTGGTTGTCATGAGGGCACACGGTCTGGTTTGGAGGTCCCTACAGTTTTGATACAGTTTGTTGACTTGTTATAATAAAGAAAGTACCAGTGATGGTAGAGGCAACAACGTGTCCATTTTCTTTGACATCTCAGCACAAATGACTATCGACAGCTTAAAACGTGATACTGTATATATATATATATATATATATATATATATATATAGACATATATATATATATATATATACACATATATATATATATATATATATACACATATATATATATATATATATTTAGCATATTTGGTTTTAAAATGTGACCAGAATATGTTGATCAATCTGTTTTGATTAAAAAGAAAAGAAAAAGCGTCATTGACATTGTCACATATCATATTCGCAGCTGTTTATTTTCAAATTGACCAAGAGGAGAGATAGGCGGGGGTAGAGGGTGGGTGGATGGGGGGTTATAATAACAATAGCATTTTTGCTTCAAAATATTGATTATTATAACATTTGACTTCGGGGTAGATAAAAGGAGCACAGGGATATACATACAGGGTACATACAGTACAAGAAAGCATAGCACCGTTTTACACTGAATACGGTTGTCTTTTGTGTACAGTATTACAGTTTTTTTTTTTTTAAACCAATTTGTGTTGTGGGTAGGTCATCTGTGAGGAGGGGGCGCCCGCTGTCGTCTGTCATTTCAAATATCATACACCTCAATTTGATTGGGGAGTTAAAAAAAAAAAAAAAAAAAAAAAGATTAATATTCAGAGCTTCTTTTATAATGTTAAACCTGACCATTATAATTATCATCTAGATTTTTTTTGCAAAAAACATCTCTTTGTTTCTGCACGTTTACCTTCTTTCACATAATCAACAACATCCATTAGTCTCTTTTAAAAAATAAGAAAAACATCTATAGGCCGACTGTACATTCTTTGGGCTGGCTTATCAGTGGCACACACTCAAAAAAGGAAGAGATCGGCATCACGCTTCAGAGTGATGCCTCACACACAAAAGACGATCTACAATATGTCTGCTATGAGGTGGGTGGTCAAAGTTGCAGTTAGGATCTGTTCTGAGATCAGTTCAATGTGATACTGTGATAAGTGTTGGGCTGTCAGTCATTTTACAACTCTTCAAGGTTGCGGGCGGGTGAGGGAGGTTGGGGGGCCTCATGTGCTGCATTGCCTACAAACATCCGTTCTTTTTTTTCACTCGCACATCTATTTCCATATGAAAATAATATGGTTTGACAGTGACACATTAAGCATGCTTGCACAATCATTCGCATCCTCGCTCTCACACACACAAACACGCATGCACACTTATTCAAGTTGAGCAGTCCCGCACACGGGCTTTCAGAACACTGAGCCCAACCGGCGAGGAAAGTTTCTTGAATATTACAATTTTCTTTATACTGCAACGCAAGAACTGATTGGCTATCGCCAGGGGCAACCAACACTGATCCCCCTGAGAAATACAAGAACAACTCAGGAACAGGAGACGCTATATTCATCACACACACAAACACCTACACACACACACACACACACACACACACAAAGGACGCACAGTGGAACCTTCAAAGTCAAACCTTTCTTAGAAAAATATACCTAAATGTCACTTTTTTTTCTTTTCCCCTTTGGATGCTATAACACTACCAAGTGATGACAATGAGCAGAAGTGTTATGATAACATAGAACTGGAATTTCTTTAAATCAACTGCATAAATGTTAGCATGACAATGAAGAGAAGCGTGCCAAAAAACTGCTTCCTGTTCTTGATCCATGTATGCTGGAAGACGGAAATAAAACATTACTTTAGTATTGTATTACAGTGGTTACACTAGGAATGTGAGAATTTTAGTCTAAAAAAATACTTCTAGGTACAGCTAAGATTTTATGAAGGCGACAGTTTGAGCAAAACATTTGCCTTTCATTTTTTGTTTTGTGGAAAAAAGTTTTGAAATTAGGACAACTTGGAAGTCGAGTTTGACTTTGAAGGTTCCACTGAAACACATTCTTTAAAAAAAAATAAAAATAAAAAAAAAACTCGCTCTACGCCAAATGTTAACACTTCCTCCAAACCGAGGCTTTTGCGTTTGATATGGCTTACAAGTGAAGTGAGAAGGTCCACATGGACCTGGTCCTGCTTTTTACTGCTGCTTGAGAACTGAGGAACAATTGTAGTGAACTGCATGATCATTTTCTGAGGCCCAACGAGGAAGAGAAGGGTTAAGCTGTGATGAAGCAAAAGGCCAGAAGACAAACATCCTATGCTGAGTTTTACAGGTCCCAAATAAGGATCTCTTTGCCATTTTGTCTGTTAAAGAATGTGGGTCATATCATCGTCATCATCAGTCACCAAACTCCTTGTGACTTTTTAATTGTAGCCTCTGGTCTTTACAGCAGCACAGTTTGACCCTTCCGGGTCTGGTTCCAGACTGAGGCAGAAGCAAAAACTTTCCACATTCCTGAGAGTACAAGTACCACCCGGTAACTTCAAACCCTTACTAAGTCAATTACTGTAAAACACACACACACACACACACACACACACACACACACACACACACACACACACACGCACACACACAACGAGTTTGGTTTCACACACACAAGATAGAATTCTCACACGAGTGACGCCAAAGTTGACAAGCGACTAGGTCTCGGTCAGTGATTTACTGTACACCACCACATCAAGTGCTAAAGTTTCATGAGGATATACTGTTCGTTACGTATAGGGCTCTCTGACTGTTCAAAAATAATCCCTTCTACATATGTACACACACGCATAAGCATTATTAGGGGTTAGCTTGTTGGAAAATATAAATTTTTGTATGTATGCCTTTGCTGTTGGGAATTAAAACAAACTGGATTATGTAATTGGCACTTGGAATCTTGAGCCTCTATACGTGCAGTGATCATCCCGCAAATAATTCAGTTAGACTGTATTCAATATATATTTTTTTTGTGTCAAAGAGTTAAAAAAAATGACATTTTTGTGTCAGTAACCTCTTTTACACAGAAATCCTGGAAGATTTCCAGATCAGAGCCGTAACAGAAGGCCAGCATTTGCCTGTATGCGCTTTCAACACAACATGGCATTGTCCCTGGCATTGCAGAATTCCATTACACACAGCTGGCATCCCGCCTCTGTTACGGCTCTGATATTACTTCCGAGGGTGGGGTGGACTTTGTCCTCCCCACCATTCCGTGCCTGTGCCCTTTATAGAGGAAAGCCACCTGGGGTAAAGTGGTTTTAACAGGCAGTGTCAAAGGACTAATGTTACAGTGCTTAAAAACACTTGAGTTGCACAAAAATTTAAAAATAAAATAAAAAAACCTCACTTTATCTTTTATCCCCCAAATAGACTATTCTAAGATAATTGTGGACTTGTGAGAAAGTGAGAGGGAGGAAGGTTTATCAGAAGGGGTTTCGTCATCACGCCAGGAAACACTGAACAAAGTAAAAATTTTCAAATGCGACTAATAAAAGCTTACACAGTTAATTCTTTCCATGCAATCATATAAAATACTACATTTCTGTTTCCTGTTAAGCTATATTGGATATTTACACTTTTTTCTTAATATCATACAGGAAATTTGTACAAGGTTAGTCCACTTTGACACACCTCCAACAGTCTTCCGTTACCGTGACGATGAGGTGTCTTTGTCATATTCCCCAGACACACGAGCCCGCTTCCAAGAGACAACAGGAAGCTTGCCAGGGTTCATTTGTCCGGCTGTTCCTGGCGATGCTCTTTCGCGAGATCCTCGCGGAGACGCAGATTTCCTCATTCCCGTGATCACACCTGTCAGCCGGAAAGGTTTGCCAGCCTGCCACGCAGCTAAAACAAATGTATGCAGCAGGCCCTTGGCCTTTCCTTATTTTCTTTTCCAACTAAGTGCTGCGTTGCCCTTGGGACCTTACTGCGGTTGGCTGCTGACACTGTCAGTCCTGTGCGACGACGGCGCTTTCTGCTGTTTCTGTGGCTGAGGTTTGAGCTGCTGCTGATGCCTCTGGTGGTGGGATTGTTGTTGCTGCTGCTGTTGCTGTTGTTGCCTTTGCTGTGACTGTTGCTGTTGTTGTTGCTGCTGTTGTTGTTGTTGTTGATGAGTTGTCTGGGTGAAGGTACCCTGCTGCTGAAGTGGGAAAGCTGCCTGCAGAATCAGCTGGGTGGATTGGTTACTATGGAGAAGACGAGTGCCCTAACAGAAAAAAATGGGTTCGAACATTGCTACAACGTGATGCGGTACATTTCCACTTTGAAGTTAGTTGTTAGTGGGTTAACAAATACAAGTTGAAGCATCGCAATACATTTGAATATAATAGGAAAGTTAATTTATTTCAGGTCAATTTAAACATGAAACTCAAAGAACAGTATTTAGATTCATTAAACACATACTGAAGGCCAATTCCTAAACAAATTCTATTTAAAAATAATTCTGCTTGTTTCCATCCATCCATTTTCTGAACCACTTATCCTTACTAGGGTCACGGGTGTGTCAGCACCCATCTCAGCTGACTTCGGGCGGGAGGCGGGGTACACCCTGAACTGGTCGCCAGACAATGAGGTTTATTCCAGCCGCGATTATTGTGACTAAGCAATATTTGTTTGAAAATGTTGTTCGTTAACTGATTTTTGTGAACTGAGACTCCTCCTGAATATTTTTCACTTCACCCAAAATTTGTCTCACAAAAAAAATAAAACTAAATTATTATTATTTTTATTTTTAACATTTTTTTAAATGAGCAATCAACAACTCGTAACTCCAAAAACTCATAATTTGGGGCACTTGTAAATCAAGGTAACACTGTTAAAAAATATTTGATTATATCATTCAAAATTCCACTCTGGTGGATCTATATAATCAATGAGTTTCACTTTTTAAATTGAACTACTGACAAAGTTTTTCCCCCAATATTCTAATTTGAGATACACCTGCTTGTACAGTTTTTCATGGAAAAACGCACCTTTCCAGTTTAAGTACAGAATGAAAAGCAGTAAGAGATAACATACATTTATAAAATAAATAACTAAAATAGCAGATTCTAAAACACAGTGCAATTAAAACGCTAAAAAAATTAAGTATGCCGATCCCATTTAAATCATGGACATTTGCTGCCATCTCATGGTACCTGTAGGAATTGCTGCTGTTGCTGTTGCTGCCCCTGCTGGCCACTTTGCGCCACCACAGTGGTCTGGTTGGAGCCGTCAGGCTGACCCTGGGGAGGTTGCGCTGGTTGGAGGGTCAGTGTCTGCGTTTGTCCTCCCTGCTGAAAATGTGCAGGAGTTGTAACAGGACAACACAGGAAGATATTCAAACCAATAGCTTGTCTGAAAATAGGATTCACATGGCAACTTTGTCCTTACCTGTTGCCCACCAAAGGGGTTGTATGCAGTGACCACCTGGCCCATGAACATGGAGGTCGGCACCATGACAGCACCACATGCCATTGGAGCTGTTACAAGTTTGGTCACCAGCTGCTGTCCTGCTGGAAAACTGGTAGGAGGACAATGTAGAAAACAAAATAAGGACACTTCCGTGATCAGGCACAAATCTAATGTAACATCTTGATTGAATTGAAAAACGCACCGGATCTGACGGTCCTGCGTGAAAGTGGCCACAGTGGTGCCTTGCTGCGTGTTGTTCTGCGGCATACTGGTGCTGATCTGGAGCACGTTGTGTTGCGCCGGCTGGGAGATCATCATGGTGTTGTACAGTTGGGTTGGCACGGAGTTCGGGGTCTGGGGCTGAGCTTGGGGCGGCTGCTGAGACTGCCGTTGGGTCTGAAGAGGGCAAAAGCCGAGGGGGAAAACAACAATTCACATCTTTGTTGGAACTAGTTTCTCCATTTCGGAATGTCTTATTTGTCCTCCACCATTGCAATATGCAGACGGTCAGAGACACAGTCAACAAATTAAATGCGACAGCTCAAAGCCACAGAATGAGAAAATGACTTACAGCTGCATAATTTGTGTGGTTTTATGCAGGCCCGGATAGTGCATTGAATTTAAATCTGAAATAAAATCTATCTAGTTCTATTTTGGGAAAAAAAAATCACAAACATATGCTCTGTATAATTTTTTTTGCAGCCCAAACACATACTGCATGCGCTATGCACAAATTACACTCCAAACACAAACAAAAATAAAAATATACAGAAACAAAGAGATATAGTGTTTCAGAAACATTTATTATAGAGATGTCCCGATCCAACCATTTGATTGGAAATCGGAGCCCTTGTCGTGTTTTTCAGTGTACCGGTTTGGGCTGCAAAAGATCGGCTTTTGTTTAAACAGAGCCGACTTCACACTGCAAAATATGTATTTGTAGGTGCAAACAGCAACAGCCGAACAAGTACGTTGCTCTAGACTATAGTGTTACTTTATTATCCCACTCCCTACGCTCACGCACTGTAATGCTTTGAGTCCGTGTGGTGAAGAGAAGGGAGACAAGAGGCACCAAAATCCAGATCCACATGAATACCGGGATTCCAAAAACACTTTCTTTTTTTACAGAAGCCGGAAGAGCTACTGAAAGCAAAGGCGGAGGCACAATACATTGCATTTGGGCCCCGTGACACGAGTGCTTCAGTTGGAAGAGAGAAAGATTGTCCACAAGCTTTAGCTTACATGGCCGACAGTCAGGGCAAGCCGAAAGATACGACAAACGACAAGTCTAAAAGCCACACAGACCAAAAGAGGGAACTGTTTGGCAAAACAGCTTGCCGGGTTTAACGGCATCGTACAAGAGTTCAAAGAGCCACAGGTTAGCAAATGTGATGCCTTTAAACGACATCCCCCTAAAAATAATTCTAATGACTGAGAATTATTTTGTGACACGCACACTTGTTTCATTTGACGAGGCACTAGTGTTGTTTGTAGAGGAGCGGAGTCATTCACATGCCCACCAACTACGGAGCTGCATGGATGCGTCATTTTACATTTCATTGAGAAATCATATGCACCGCTCCAATATACTGTATATACAGACACTTTAAAGACACTTTACCGATTGGACTCGGAATCGGCCAACACTCATAATCAAGTGACTCAACTCGGGTGCAAAAAAAAAATAAAAATATTTTTTTTTAAAAATGTGATCGCGACATCCCTCATTGATAGTCATTTTGCTTTTCTAAACTCATTCCACATCATGATAACTATTTTAGTAGCAGCACTGGCTGATTTTATATGGAATGCAAAATGTTAGAGTACAGACCAAGAAAAAAATACAATGTTCAAACTCAAAGCCCCAAAAGTGTAGCAATTTATAGTAATTGCAATAAAAATTTTCAAGAAAAATATGCCTCTTCAGTCCAACAAAACTTGGAGATGTGTATTAACTGCATAAGCGTATTTTGCATTTTCTTTGGCTTTTTTGTGATGCCACCACAGAAGGTGATGGCAAAGAAGAAACTTTTGAGGATAATCATGGAACCAGAAATGAAACTTCTAAAGTCCAGCTGCTCATAATATGAGCAATACAAATAATTAAATATCGTTACATATACAAATTACTTATACAATGTAAATACACTTCTTGTACACCACACACTGATTAATTGCAGCAATACTTGGTGACAGTATTGCACTGCTAACGTGAGGGGTGAGCAGCTTGGCTCGCTGTCATTTAGCTTTTTAAACAGTGGTTAACTTCTCTTTACTCTCGTATGAATGTTCAAGTGTTACGGAATTGCCTAAACAGTTAATTGAGGTTTCATGATGGTGACACTTTGAGCCTGGAACTCATTAATTCCATTTATACGAGTTCCAACACGAAACATTGTTTGAATTTTGAACAAATTGAAAGTCAACAAGCGTCACGGTACAGATTGTGTTCAGCTATGGAGCTTCCACTGTGTACACATGCTTGCGTCCCACCTGCTGCTGAAGACTCTGCTGAGTCGGAGGAGCTTGCTGCTGGATGGTGAGCTGCTGCGTTCCGGAATGCACGGGGTTGATCGCCGTTTGCGGGACCGGATTGCTCAGAGCGGTCGCCTGCTGGACCGGCGCCACGTGGGGGAGCTGCACATTCATCGCGCTACCCTGCTGCTGCTGCAACAACATCTGCATTGAGGAAATTATTTATTTTGTGTGAGCACATTAACGGTTTAAAAAAAAAAAAAAAAAAAAAAAAAAAAAAAAGAAAGATTTAGTGAGAAGGCTCAACTGTTGTCTGTGATGATGGTTTCCAAGAGAACTAATACATAATGGATGATCCTGCTTCTAGTATCAGAAAAATACATTTACAACTGCACAAATGCTTTCTGGCTTTGTACGAGTAAGTAATTTCCCAAATTTGGAAAGCAACGTTGGGCAGACATTTCTCCTGGTTACATTTCAGTTTGTGTATATCTGACTTTCATGCAATACAAATATTATTATAATGCATACTGCACAACCACTGAATTTTAATCATTCCATGTAGCAAAGTGAAAATGTTGTGCGCCGTCTATCTAAATGGGCTGGTGCCAGTCGAAGACAAGCCAGTTTTATCACCTAATCCTCTCAGTGATGAAGCTACTCTCAAGCATGTGAAAATATGTCAGGGGAGCAGTTGAGGTGAAGAAGACATTCAGGTTGTGGCTGTATAATTTTAGCTGCCACCACTATTGCCAGTTAATGTTAACTACTTACTGGCAGCCGTCCAGCTGTCTACAGTTAACGCTAGTTCCGGCAGTAACGTCAAAGGCCTATATTATACATGGCTATTGTCTGGCTGTGGCTGTGTATACTAAACACATGAGTTGGAGAGTATGTGAAGTCAGTTACTGCACCCTTCAGGTTATAATCCTCCAACAGAGTGAGTAGTCTTCTATTTGGAGGGTCATTTCTAACTCAGGAGTCACATTCTAATTTGAACCACCACTTGTGAAAATTTGAATTACCGTATTTTTTACTTGGAGGTAGTTTTACCCCTTTTGCGCACTTTAAATGGATTTAAACATTTAGAAAATACACTTAAACTCATTAAAACACACTTTTTAAACTGTGTTTACACTATGTGATAAAACGTGGGCTACTGTTCCTCTCATTTCCCACATGCAAGGGCGCTACAGTATGTATACTGTAAAAACCCATAAAAAATGATCGATTGATTGATCAAATTATTACAAATCTATGTTACAGCAGACATGAACAATAAAAAGCAATATAGCAGGGGATCATATTTCATCAATCCATCCATTTACTGCCGCTTATCTAAGGTCGGGTCACGGGGGAGCAGCTGAAGGAGGGAAGCCAAGACTTCCCCAGTCACTTCGTCCAGCTCTTTCGGGGGATCCCGAGGCGTTCCCAGGCCAGCCAGGAGACAGTCTCTCCAGCGTGTCCTGAGTCATCCCCGGGGCCTCCTCCCGGTGGAACGTGCCCGGAACACCTCACCAGGGAGGCGTTCGGGGGGCATCCAAACCAGATCCCCGAGCCACTTCATTTGGCTCCTCTCGATGTGAGGAGCAACGTCTTAACTCTGAGCCCCTCCCGTATGACAGAGCTTCTCACCTGTTCTCTAAGGGAGAGCCCAGGCACCCTGTGGAGGAAACTTATTTCGGCCACATTTTTCCGGGATATTGTTCTTTCGGTCACGACCCACAGCTCGTGACCATAGGTGAGGGTAGGAACGGAGATTGACTGGAAAATTGAGAGCTTTGTCTTTTGTTTCAGCTCCTTCTTCACCACGACAGACCGATACAGAGTCTGCATCACTGCAGACGCTGCACCCATCTGCTTGTCAATCTCCTGCTCCGTTCTTCCCTCACTCGTGAACAAGAGCCCAAGATACTTGAACTCCTCCCATTGGGGCAGGATCTCTTTCTCGCCTCGGAGAGCACTCCACCCTTTTCCGACTGAGGACCATGGTCTCAGATTTGGAGGGGGTGATTTTCATCCCAGCCGCTTCACACTCTGCTGCGAATCGCTCCAGCGAGAGTTTAAGGTCATGGCTTGATGGCCAACACAACCACATCATCTACAAAAAATAGAGACGCAATGCTGAGGCCACCAAACTGGACCCTCTCAGCACCTTGGCAGCGCCTAGAAATTCTTTCCATAACGGTAAAGGACACAATCGGTGACAAAGGGGAGCCTCGGCGGAGTCCAACTCTCACTGGAAACGTATTCAACTTACTGCCAGCAATGCGGACCAAACTCTGACACCGGTCATACAGTTACCGAACTGCCCTTATTAGGGGTCCGGTACCCCATACACCCGGAGCACCCTCAACAGGACTCCCCAAGGGACACGATCAAAGTCCACAAAACACATGTAGACTGGTTGGGGCGGACTCCCAATGCACCCTCGGGGGCACTTCTGAGGGTGTATAGCTGGTCCACTGTTAAACAGCCAGGTCGAAAACCACACTGCTCCTCCTGAATCTGAGACTTGACTTCCAGATGGACCCTCCTCTCTAGAACCCCTGAATAGACCTTATTTACACACATATATATCATTTTTTTAAAACAATCCTTAAAAACAAAAGTGTAAGTTACAGTGTATATTGGTTTTACCTGGATACCCTGCCCCTGGACCCGCTGTAGCTGTTCCTGGATGTTCCTTAGCTCATCCTGCTGCCGCTGAATGTTGGCCTGTATCATTCTGGTCCTTTGCTCAAGCTGCTCCTTTAGATGCTGCATAGCATTCACCTGCGCAGAGAATTCCATCATCGGCTGCAGTGGAGGAGAAAAGAAACAGGTCCATAAAACAAAGGTTTTGATGATGACAGTATGTTTGCAGGATGGAGCAATGATTTTCGACACAGGGAAAAGAGCACAGAAGGCAGGTAAGTGACTTCTTACCTGTACATTTGACTGCAGTTGCTGTGGTTGTTGATGTTGTTGCTGCTGCTGCTGCTGTTGTTGTTGTTGTTGTTGTTGTTGTTGCTGTTGTTGCTGTTGCTGCTGTTGCTGCTGTTGCTGAGTGATCATACTTGGGGTCACACTCTGGCCAGTCGTCTGAGAGCTCATGGACTGCAGATTTGGACAAACAATTACTGAAGCAATTATCTCACTGTTGTAATTAAAAATATTTAATAAGGTAGTTATGCTGCGTTACAGTTTGCTACATGGTGATGTCTCAGTTCATTTGGTCTCACCTGGCTGCTAATGGATGAGCGACGCTGTGATGTTACCTCCATGGTTGAGGCCAGAGACTGTCGCGGAGGCGTGGCTGTATCCATATGTAGCTTGGAGGCTGTTGGTGCACAAAGAGAATTACTGATTAAGTAAAAAAACTAAAACCCTATGAGGACATCTAGTTCACTAGTTACATCTGCATCAGACTATGGATTACACTTGCCGTTATATTGGATAAGGTTGTGCACAATAAATGCCAAAATATTGAAAGCCATAGTTGCACGTCAATCAAATCATACTGTAATATATAAATTCCTACATCGCCATGTTTTATTACGACATGGATAGACATCAATTCCCTTTCATTGTAAAAGTTAATGCTTGCCTAAATTGCAAATTGTGTTTCACTTACAAGTGCAAGTGTTGTCAGATACATGCGATGAAGACTTGCGGGAACTTCGTGAAGATGTTGAGGGCGTTCGGCTGCGGTCAAACCTTTCTAATGCCTCCTTGAGGCTGGATGTGTTCAGCTCTGAACCAGAGTCCTGGCCCTGTGCCAGGGACAAAAGAAGGGTTAATAATATGCAATTTGAAACCACAAAACATACAGTTTCATCTACTGAGTACATTGCATTAATTTAACCCTGTTATGTTACAACAATTTCTCGTGTATCATGCGCATTTTCTCCCCCCCCCCCCAAAAGAATCGTCAGAAGTCAATAGTGGGCATTGTACATTGGTATAAGGAAAATGGAAAAAAAAAATAAAAAATCTCTCACACTGTATAAATGTATACTGGCACTTAGAGGTTGTGAAAAAAGTGTACACTTTCATTTCCATTTACACTGTATAATATTACGCTAATTGGGTGCTGCTCACGGGAGGATCCTGACGTCCTCATGTCAGCCACCATTTTGCCATGGTTATCTGTTGCTACTGCACTAGACGGTACCTAAGGTAGGAAATGTCTACCTGTCTACCAACAGGGCGAGTTACTCGGCCGCCTTTAAACAGAAAGTAATCAGTATTGCTATAGACGTGGAAAACTGTCGAGCAGCGCAGCAGTTCAATAGGAATCAATCAAACGTGAGATTGTTAAGGAAATCAAAGGGCAAAATCCTCAGGGAAAAAGCACATGAAAGAGTTTCGGGACGTGGGAAAGTGTCACAGTTTCCAGAAACTGTGGAGCTGCTGCAAATTGTAGCAGAACGGAGGCCAATTGACCTTGCTATCAACACTGTGAAACTTCTTCTCAATGCTTTGAAGATAATGAATAAAAAAGGTACCAATTACATTAGTGCATGCACACAGAGCAGAATAAATCTTGGAAAAACCTAATAAAATACAGATAATAATGGTTTGAGCATATGGATAGCAGCAAATAAATGGTGCGCATTATATATAGGTAGAATAATTTTCCAGATTGTTTTTATATCATAAATGAGAAATTACAGTATGTAGCCAAATGTTTCTCGCAAAACATGAGAAGCCAGTGTATCACAGCTCACTTTATTAATACAAAGAAGTGAAAAAAAATTACAGATTTGTATTTATAATGTATAATTTTTTGCACTGGTCGAAATATATTGCTTCTAAACTGCTGAAATTGCTTGAAAACATGAAGGTTTCTCACTTATTTATGTCTTGCTTTTATTTAATTTAATGTATGTGCTTGAATGAGGCAGCATGAAAAAACATCTTTCACCTTATCAATAGTGACCTCTGGTTTGGACTCTTCAATGCCCAGCTCCCTTCTCTGTTCTGCCCTCACTTCTGCATAGCTAGAGATTTTTTGGGGGGGAGGAAGGAAGAGATTTCTGAGTCAATACGCAGACATTTTTAGTTGTTACAGTGACCTCATTAAAGTGAATCTTAGTAAAAAGGTAAGGGGCAGTTTTTGCGTATAATACCTGACTACTGTGTGTGTGCAGACAATAAACTCGGGCCGAGAATTCCACTGGTGATAGGTGATGTAGTAGTGCGTCTGCAGCCATATCCACTGTTGACCTTTAGTCAGGAAACGGTAGTAACAAGACTTCCCTTTACCGTACTGCATCACTAAGCAGGGGAAAGAAAGAGTCCAACAACACAACACAGCTGTAAGAAGACGTACTGTACATGGAAAGATTTTTAGCAATGCAGTCAAAATGAATGTACAAGTGAGCCCTCACAGTGTTCATGGCACTTAGCAAGCGTCTCCAGGTCGTCCACATGATAATAGTCGTACCCTGAAGTTCCCAGAACCTCAAATGGTAAGTAGCCTATAATTGGTGGAGCTCTGAAAGAAGGAAATGAAATGCATCAATAACAATACATTAGTAGCGCTGTAATTAAATGTGATACATCGGAATATCTGACTTATAGACATACAGTATACGTTGTTTACCTGTGGTCTAGAAAGAGGAACTTCCATTCCAAACTGTGCCTAGATGTGAATTCTTCATTGGGCTCTTCCACTGTGCACATTTCCTATGAGCATAATACAAGTAATATTTTAGCCTTCTTAGATGTGCTGGAGATTTTTTCTTTTCTTTTTTTTTGCTTTTAAACCAGATTTAGAGGTTTTAAGGTGACTGTGTCTGAGACTACCTTGATAAACTGAGGTTTAGTGAGCCGTACAGTAGCCACAAAGCACACTTGGTCGTCAAAGGCTGGCTGTAGAGAGCGCTGTAACACTCCTGCCAGACCGTTCCTCGTCACGTTAGGAACTACAAAAACAACAGCGAGCTCTCAGTGAGCAAATCATCTGAAAACTGATCTTCTAATCAAGTTACATACCATTGTTGAGCGACTTAAAATTTCCGATGAAGGTCACATATTCATAGATAGGAGGTTCTTTTGGGTCAATGGACCCTCGGAGCATATGACAACAGAATTCCATGTAGTTCTTACCTGGAGGAGGAAAAAATAAATGAAAAAAATAAAAAAATAAAAATCAATCAACTAAATTCTCAAAACAATATGATTAACACTAATATTTAGGGGACAACAAAACATCCATCCATCCATTTTCTTTAGTTCTTCATATATGACGTACAGTCAGGGTCCATTACAACTGTCAGAAAATTACTAATATTCTTCAGGTAAAATACAAATTTCATATTATATTCCCAAGCAGCATGGTGGACAACTGGTTAGAGCATCTGACAGTTATGAGGACCGGGGTTCAATCCCCGGCCCCGCCTCTGTAGAGTTTGCATGTTCTACCCGTGCCTGTGTGGGTTTTCTCCGGGCACTCCGGTTTCCTCCCACATCCCAAAAACATGCACACGAGGTTAATTGAAGACTCTAAATTGCCCTTAGGTGTGAATGTGAGTGCAAATGGTTGTTTGTTTATATGTGCCCTGCGATTGGCTGGCAACCAGTTCAGGGTGTGCCCCGCCTCCTGCCCGATGATAGCTGGGATAGGTTCCAGCACTCCCGCGACCCTTGTGAGGATAAGCGGCTCAGAAAATGGATATATGGATATTATATTCCCAATATCTAATATGAACTTGTATGCTAAAAAAAAAAAACTGAAAACTATCTACAAACACATTACACATAAATTAATTCTGTGTTACTGACTCTTTAAATAATCTGACGTGAGGCTCTCTGGGTCGTTGGGGTGTGTGGATAGGGCTTTGTACACTTCTGAGTGTTCTCCAACTGGCAGGAAGTTTAACAAGTTCTGGTCCACCAGGTCTGCCTGCCAAGCCAAGAAAGGAAAAAAAGTTAAAATCCTCAGTCAAATGTTCTGTGCTATGCAGTCAGATATGCAAATGCTGATCTTCCATGCTACTTAAAGGAACTGTGGCAACACTGTTTGAAAATGTACTGCAGTTCACCTCCAAGTCGGGGGTGTCGCTACAGCTTGTATTGGCTAGGACACCACAGAGTGGAGTTTCCTCTGCATTTTTTTGGCCATTTCCGGTAGGCGTTTTTACTTCCCTTTCAGTAACAAGGAACAAAGCAGCAACAATGACAACCGTGGAACAGTGTCTGCTCGAACAAATGGGCCTAGTTGACCAGATGATACGTTTGATTATGCTGAAAAATCGATCAAGAAGCCGGCAGCGTAGATGGTATGTAGAACCGAGGGGCACGCTGAGGACGTCATCACAGCATGTGACTAAAACGGACAAATCACGACAGATGATCTCCGCGGTGTTCGACGCGCAGCAACTATTTTTGGCGGGTGCGCGGCAAGCTACGCAGAGGGGCCGTGCGGGCCAATTCGTCGGTCACGTGATGCAAGGCGGGCGTTGTCGGCCGCGCGACTGCAGGAGTATAAAGAGGCCTTTAGAGTTTGTGTTTGCGTTCACAACTGTGATGGGTTATAAATGAAGAGGAGAAATTCCGTGTAGACGCATGTGTTTACAATATTAAAGACGGTTCTTCTTCTAGTTACTGGTTGCTAACACAGGCTGCTAATGTTCAATAATGCATAAGGGTAAAATGGGTAAAATGATTATCAGTGAATGAGGGTATAATATAACCTGGGATACTCACAGGAAGGTGTTCCAGTAATGAGGTGACACTCTCTGACACATAGAGGATATTCCCGTCAGTCATTATTGCTATGAAGAAGCCATCCAGAGCCTGATAATGTCAGGTAAAGACAAAACAACAGTCTTCAAGATTAACCTACAGCTGTGGTAGTACGTTGCAGGCAAGATATGTCATGTTAACTGGATATGTAATAAAACTAAAGTTAGATATCTGACCTCCAACATGAGCTGGGTGAACTCCTCATTGCTAAGAAATGGCGGCTTCCAGTCCTGTCTGATCTCACTGGACTCAGACTGGGCAGCGATTTCTAATCAGGAGAAAAAAAACATTTGTTTGAGAGGGGAAAGGTAGGAACATAGCAACAAAACCAAAAAAAAAACAAGCCTGCAGTGTCACAAGACACATCTTTGTCACAAGACACATCTTTGGAAAATTTATTTATTGCACTCGTGCAAAGCTCACAATGAAAACAAGGCATAATGATAGCTAACACTGTGTACAATAAACATTAAAGGATAAGACAGTAAAGTCAAAAGAACCAAAGCAGGAATGCCACATTTCTTGAAAGAGTGCAGTGGAAGCTCCAAATGAAACACCCGAAAGAGATCATTTTTGCCAAAAATTGGCTTCAAAAGTCAAACAAAATTTGGGAGTTCCAACCATTACCATGCAGGACACAAGAGAGGCTAGCGAATCTTTGTGTGCATCGAAAGGATTAACCGACCCAGTACAGCATGTTTTACTTTTTGTGATTTTTGTGAGAGGAAAAGTCTAATCATAAACACTGAACCAGAAAAGAAACATATAACTTTAACTATACTATCAACGAAACACCAATTACAGTACACAATTTTAACAAGATGCCATGTTAAACACACAACTACAGTGCCTGTCGAGTAGCTTCACCTTACCTTAGTAATGTATCTTAGTAGTAATGACAGTAAAACATTGACTGTACTGTTAATAAAGGCTTCA